>NC_133149.1:5387500-5698178 GCF_048418815.1 Hemitrygon akajei
GAGAGTTTAGGCCAGTTAGAAGAGTGGGCTGAACGATGGCAGATGGAGTTTAATGCTGATAAGTGTGAGGTGCCACATTTTGGTAGGACTAATCAAAATAGGACATACATGGTAAACGGTAGGGCATTGAAGAATGCAGTAGGACAGAGTGATCTAGGAATAATGGTTCATAGTTCCCTGAAGGTGAAACCTCATGTGGATAGGGTGGTGAAGAAAGTTTTTGGTATTCTGGCCTTTATAAATCAGAGCATTGATTATATAAGTTGGGATGTAATGTTAAAATTGTACAAGGCATTGGTGAGGCCAAATTTGGAGTATTGCGTACAGTTCTGGTCACCGAATTATAGGACAGATGTCAACAAAATAGAGAGAGTACAGAGGAGATTTACTGGAATGTTACCTGGGTTTCAGCACCTAAGTTACAGAGAAAGGTTGCACAAGTTAGATCTTTATTCTTTGGAGCGTAGGAGTTTGAAGGGGGACTTGAAAGAGGTATTTGAAATTATGAGGGGGATAGATAGAGTTGACGTGGATAGGCTTTTTTCCATTGAAATTAGGGGAGATTCAAACAATAGGACATGGGTTGTGAGTTGGGGGGGAAAAGTTTAGGGGTAACACGATGGGGAACTTCTTTACTTAGAGAGTGGTAGTTGTGTGGAACGAGCTTCCAGTAGAAGTAGTAGAGGCAGGTTCAATATTTTCATTTAAAAAATGGATAGGTATATGGACAGGAAAGGAATGGAGGGTTATGGGCTGAGTGCGGGTCAGTGGGACTAGGTGAGAGTAAGCGTTCTGCACGGACTAGAAGGGCCGAGATGGCCTGTTCCCGTGCTGTAATTATTATATGGTTATATGGTTAAGACGTCGGAATTGTACTTCGAACTCCGATGCAACGAGATGTAATCGTGCCTTGCTGTCTGCGACGCCACCCTGGCGCTGCAGTTCAGTTGCCCAGCAAGAACCACTGAGCATATTTTGCTCCTTTGCTCGGTCAGCTCAGTCTCTGTAAGCTCTGAAACCCTACTTCATTATCCTCAACGCCACTTATCTTAATATCATCATCATACTTACTAATCCAATTTACCACCCCATCATCCAGATCCTTAATGTAAATGACAAACAACATTGGACCCAGTGCAGATCCCTGAGGCACACCACTAGTCACCGGCTTTCAGTGCGCCGGATAGCGAAGTGTTTCACAATAATATGAGGATAATGGGCAGCCCTGCCGATCTCAGAGTCATAACAAGTTGATAATATATTAGTTTTAAGAGACGTGCTAACAACAAGACAAGATTCTCAGTTTAAAATGTATCAGTAAGCAGCTTATAATATTATCTTTGCAATGGGTGGTCCTAACCACAACTGTAGAAGAAGGAGTGTTGGGCACGGGACCAGCAAACCAATTCCGTAAAAACCCAGAGCTGCAGAAATGTCAACAGAATCTCCACAGAACACATCGCTGAGAGAGGAAATATCTTGGCATAGAAGACGATTAAAGTAGGAAAAAAGGGGATTTCTCTCCAATCGGCCCAGGTCTGAGGATCCTGGCAAGTTGTGCTGGCGACCAGCACAAGTAGAGGTTATGTGATTTATGAAGAAAAGGTTGGTTTAATATTTGGTCACTGTGCTGATAATATCCAAGGCCACGTTGCTAGGGCGTGTGCACATGAGCTGAGTGACATTGCAAGGACATCATCAACACCGCTCATACAGGACATATATATTTCGAAACGGGGCCCGGAAAAGAGTCACTAACATCAAGAAGGATCACAGCCATCAGACTGTTATTATCCACCGACAGCACAGTACCTAGCGTCCTTTATGGAGATGGGACCCAGAGTAAGAATGCTTTATTTTTACGATTGTGTTCTTTATTTAATAGTCTTTTCTTATTCTGCACCGGAACCGAAATAATAACTTCGTTCTGCTTTACATCTATGCACTAGAAATACCGTTAAGCAATCTTTAATCTTGCCTAAACCTGTAATTTTCAGTAGTGTTAATGATCATACTCTAGAATGGGTTAATTTCAAAATGCTGTTATTGAGAGGTGACAACAGCGGGTCTTACTTTCAACCCGGACATTATGTTGGAGGAACTCAGCGTTTCAGGCAGATTTATGGAAGAGGAATCATCAGTTGATGTTTCGGGCAGAGATTCCTTGTCAAAATAGCGAAGGAAGGGTGCAGAAGTCGGAATACCAATGAGTAATGGGTGTTTGTGCAGGGAGTAATGTGGGTTAATGTGAAATTAGTAGTTATTAATTCAATCGAGAACCAGAATTCAGTTCATATTGTAAATGACAATCATTAAATTGCTACTAAATGCACTGGCGGCCCAGATATGGAGAAATTATATTTGTGAAACAGTGATGAAGAGACGTTTTACATCCGCAACAGCCGAGCAGTTCAAGTGGATGACAGTGATAATAATTTATTGCAGCAAAGTCATTGTAAGGATCGTAATTGCATTGAATGACTTATTGATATATCAACGTCCAAAAATATGAATTACATTTGTGCGACTCTACCGAGTGCGACATGGAGGACGGGCTGCTTGTTGCGATGAATATCATTCTCTTCCGTGAGTCTCCGGTGATTCAGCAGGAAAGGAAATGGAGGGGGCAGAGGCAGTATTGCAAGTGGGTACTGTGAGCCTGGACGAGCAGTAGTGGGTACCAAGGCGGGACTGCCTGTAGTCGAGAAGGAAGCACGTACTAAATAAGCGCTGAATGGGCACAGCGTAGAGTTTCAGGAATATTATAACCTGGACTTTCAGCATGGGAACGAGCTCAAACATCTGGCTGTCAAACAGCAGAGAACCCTGCCACCACCGGCTCTCATCACCAGGACAAGAACTGTTTACAGTTTACTGTTCACCTCTGCTGAGAAATTCATCGATATTCAATTGTATTTATAACCTTACTTGTAGCAATATTTGTTTTCATATGTTGTTTTTCATATATGCTTTGTGATGTGCTCCATGGTCCCGAGGAAGGATGTTTCCTTTGATCATATATATGCATTGCCGATGAAATTAAACGTGAAGTTGAGAAGGAGGACGTTTAAGTGCCACGTAGAAGTTAAATATATCATGCACTGCGTGGTAGCTGCCTGGAATGCGTTACGAAACAGAGTCAGAGATGGTGATAGAAACGGAATATATGAAAATATGTGGACGGACACAAACGCAAGCGGAGGTTGGGATGACAGGTGTATCTACCTTTACCTTTGACATGATTGTACAGAAACAGAGCCAGAACACTTTCCAGTATTCGGAGTTCTGAGAGGCGGGACTGCGCAGGCGCGTGAAGGAGGCCTGGGAAGGAGGGAAGATATAAAAAGAACGCAGCCTTAAGCAGCGGGCAGCTTCGTTTGCGGGCAGCGGAGTGAGTCGGGAGCAGAGTGTAGGGCTTGGGCTCAGAGGGCTTAGGCGGAAGAGGGCACAGTAGGCTTATCTTTTAGTTCTTGTTATTTTCAGTTATTCGGGAGGTATGAGTGTGAGGGCAGCTTGTTGTTCTCGGTGTCGGATGTGGGAGATCCTGGAGTCTCCGAGCCTCCCGGACGTCCACATCTGCGCCAGGTGCGCCGAACTGCAGCTCCTGAGGGACCGAATTAGGGAACTGGAGCTGCAGCTCGATGACCTTCGCCTGGTCAGGGAGAGTGAGGAGGTGATAGAGAGGAGTTACAGGCAGGTGGTCACTCCGGGGCCACGGGAGGCAGATAGGTGGGTCACGATCAGGAAGGGGAAGGGGCAGGTACTAGAGAGTACCCCAGTGGCTGTACCCCTTGACAATAAGTACTCATGTTTGAGTACTGTTGGGGGGGACAGCCTACCTGGAGGAAGTGACAGTGGCCGGGCCTCCGGCACAGAGGACGGCCCTGTAGCTCAGAAGGGTAGGGATAGAAGAAAGAGGACCATAGTAATAGGGGACTCGATAGTCAGGGGTTCAGACAGGCGGTTCTGTGGAGGTGATCGGGAGTCCCGGATGGTAGTTTGCCTCCCTGGTGCCAGGGTCCGGGACGTTTCTGATCGCGTCCAAGATATCCTGAAGTGGGAGGGTGAGGAGCCAGAGGTCGTGGTACATGTAGGTACCAATGACATAGGTAGGAAAGGGGAAGAGGTCCTGAAACGAGAGTATAGGGAGTTAGGAAGGCAGTTAAGAAGAAGGACCGCAAAGGTAGTAATCTCGGGATTACTGCCTGTACCACGCGACAGTGAGAGTAGGAATGGAATTAGGTGGAGGATGAATGCGTGGTTGAGGGATTGGAGCAGGGGGCAGGGATTCAAGTTTCTGGATCATTGGGACCTCTTCTGGGGCAGGCGTGACCTGTTCAAGAAGGACGGGTTACACTTGAATCCTGGGGGGACCAATATCCTAGCGGGGAGGTTTGCTAGGGCTACGGGGCAGACTTTAAACTAGTAAGATGGGGGGGCGGAAATCAATTTGAGGAAACTATGGGAGAGGAGGTTAGTTCACCAGTAGAGCAAGTAAGTAGACCGTGTGTGAGGGAGGACAGGCAGGTGATGGAGGAGGGATGCGCTCAGCCCGAAGTTGTAGGGGAGAAGAAAGAAAAGGATAATAAATTTGAATGCATTGCTAGGGATGAAAAGAGAGGAGGAGGTGGAGAGTATCTTAAATGTATCTATTTTAATGCTAGGAGCATTGTAAGAAAGGTGGATGAGCTTAAAGTGTGGATTGATACATGGAATTATGATGTTGTAGCTATTAGTGAAACATGGTTGCAGGAAGGGTGTGATTGGCAACTAAATATTCCTGGATTTAGTTGCTTCAGGAGTGATAGAGTAGGAGGGGCCAGAGGAGGAGGTGTTGCATTGCTTGTCCGAGAAAATCTTATGGCGGTGCTTTGGAAGGATAGATTACAGAGCTCCTCTAGGGAGGCTATTTGGGTGGAATTGAGGAATGGGAAAGGTGTAGTAACACTGATAGGAGTGTATTATAGGCCACCTAATGGGGAGCGTGAGTTGGAAGAGCAAATGTGTAAGGAGATAGCAGATATTTGTAGTAAACACAAGGTGGTGATTGTGGGAGATTTTAATTTTCCACACATAGATTGGGAAGCTCATTCTGTAAAAGGGCTGGATGGTTTAGAGTTTGTGAAATGTGTGCAGGATAGCTTTTTGCAACAATACATAGAAGTACCGACTAGAGATGGGGCAGTGTTGGATCTCCTGTTAGGGAATGCGATAGGTCAGCTGACAGATGTATGTGTTGGGGAGCACTTCGGGTCCAGTGATCACAATAGCATTAGCTTCAATATAATTATGGAGAAGGACAGGACTGGACCTAGAGTTGAGATTTTTGATTGGAGAAAGGCTAACTTTGAGGAGATGCGCAGGGATTTAGAGAGAGTGGAATGGGTCAAGTTGTTTTATGGGAAGGATGTAATAGAGAAATGGAGGTCATTTAAGGGTGAAATTATGAGGGTACAGAATCTTTATGTTCCTGTTCGGTTGAAAGGAAAGATTAAAGGTTTGAAAGCGCCATGGTTTTCAAGGGATATTAGAAACTTGGTTCGAAAAAAGAGGGATGTCTACAATAGATATAGGCAGCATGGAGTAAAGGAATTGCTCGAGGAATATAAAGAATGTAAAAGGAAACTTAAGAAGGAGATTAGAAAAGCTAAAAGAAGTTACGAGTTTGGTTTGGCAAATAAGGTGGAAGTAAATCCGAAAGGCTTCTACAGTTATATTAAAAGCAAGAGGATAGTGAGGGATAAAATTGGTCCCTTAGAGAATCAGGGTGGTCAGCTATGTGTGGAGCCGAGGGAGATGGGAGAGATTTTGAACGATTTCTTCTCTTCGGTATTCACTAAGGAGAAGGATATCGAATGGTGTAAGGTGTGGGAAACAAGTAAGGAAGTTATGGAACCTATGACAATTAAAGAGGTGGAAGTACTGGCGCTTTTAAGAAATTTAAAAGTGGATAAATCTCCGGGTCCTGACCGGATATTCCCCAGGACCTTGAGGGAAGTTTGTGTAGAGATAGCAGGAGCTCTGACGGAGATCTTTCAGATGTCATTAGAAACAGGGATTGTGCCGGAGGATTGGCGTATTGCTCATGTGGTTCCATTGTTTAAAAAGGGTTCTAGAAGTAAGCCTGGCAATTATAGACCTGTCAGTTTGACATCAGTGGTGGGTAAATTAATGGAAAGTATTCTTAGAGATAGTATTTATAATTATCTGGATAGACAGGATCTGATTAGGAGTAGCCAGCATGGATTTGTGCGTGGAAGGTCATGTTTGACAAACCTTATTGAATTTTTTGAAGTAGTTACGAGGAATGTTGACGAGGGTAAGGCAGTGGATGTAGTCTATATGGACTTCAGCAAGGCCTTTGACAAAGTTCCACATGGAAGGTTAGTTAAGAAGGTTCAGTCGTTAGGTATTAGTGCTGGAGTAATAAAATGGATTCAACAGTGGCTAGATGGGAGATGCCAGAGAGTAGTGGTGGATAATTGTTTATCGGGATGGAGGCCGGTGACTAGCGGGGTGCCTCAGGGATCTGTTTTGGGCCCAATGTTGTTTGTAATATACATAAATGATCTGGATGATGGGGTGGTAAATTGGATTAGTAAGTATGCTGATGATACTAAGGTAGGAGGTGTTGTGGATAATGAGGTGGGTTTTCAAAGCTTGCAGGGAGATTTATGCCGGTTAGAAGAATGGGCTGAACGTTGGCAGATGGAGTTTAATGCTGAGAAGTGTGAGGTTCTACATTTTGGCAGGAATAATCCAAATAGAACATACAGGGTAAATGGTAGGGCATTGAGGAATGCAGTGGAACAGAGAGATCTAGGAATAACAGTGCATAGTTCCCTGAAGGTGGAGTCTCATGTAGATAGGGTGGTGAAGAAGGCTTTTGGAACGCTGGCCTTTATAAATCAGAGCATTGAGTACAGAAGTTGGGATGTAATGTTAAAATTGTACAAGGCATTGGTAAGGCCAAATTTGGAATATTGTGTACAGTTCTGGTCACCGAATTATAGGAAAGATATCAATAAATTAGAGAGAGTGCAGAGACGATTTACTAGGATGTTACCAGGGTTTCAGCACTTAAGTTACAGAGAAAGGTTGAACAAGTTAGGTCTCTATTCATTGGAGCGTAGAAGGTTGAGGGGGGATTTGATCGAGGTATTTAAAATGTTGAGAGGGATAGATAGAGTTGACGTGAATAGGCTGTTTCCATTGAGAGTAGGGGAGATTCAAACGAGAGGACATGATTTGAGAGTTAGGGGGCAAAAGTTTAAGGGAAACACGAGGGGGTATTTCTTTACTCAGAGAGTGATAGCTGTGTGGAATGAGCTTCCTGTAGAAGTAGTAGAGGCCAGATCAGTTGTGTCATTTAAGGTAAAATTGGATAGGTATATGGATAGGAAAGGAGTGGAGGGTTATGGGCTGAGTGCGGGTAGGTGGGACTAGGTGAGATTAAGAGTTCGGCACGGACTAGGAGGGCCGGAATGGCCTGTTTCCGTGCTGTGATTGTTATATGGTTATATGGTTATATGGTTATATGGCAATCCTAAACACCAGAGAATATGGAATCAAAGTGAGAACGAGGGTATTTCAAAGGAGTTTTCCAGTGCTATTGCTTTCACACCGAGAGTGACGGATGCCAGGAACGCGATACCGGGAGAGGTGGTGCGGGTACTTTGTAAATGCAGCGATTCTGCGACGTTTAGAGAGGTAGACATGTGAATTGTGTAATATCCATTATACGTCGGCACAAAGGGTTATTTTAAAATGCTGGCATAATAATTCAGAAAATGGCGATGTGGTGCATGTTGAGGAAGCTTCTCGAAGGATACTGCACGATTTGGGAAGCAACACGCCAGATGGAGGTTAATACGGAATCTGCGGCCTGCTGCACACTGTGTGTGGTGTTATGTTAAATGCAATCATAAAATATTTATTGTATATACTGGATATTTAGAAGCTTTGATGTTCAGTAGGAACTTTGACTCGAGCTCGATATCTTTCTGATCGTGCAATGCACGTAGAGATGGTGGTCGAGAAGGCGTAGGGATCATTCCATTAATTGGCCGTATTTTTAATAGATGCGTTCATGAAGTCATGCAACAGTTGCGTTCTCCTCCCAACGTCTCCTCTTCTTTAATTCTCCACTCTTCCCTCACTTACTTCCTCTCTATCCCCCATTACACATCTCCTCCGACTACTGCCCTTCCCTTTCTCACGTGATCCATTCACTTTTCAGACCTGATTCCTTCTTCCACTTCTCACCTCCTAACATCGCTTCACACTCCCTCTCCTATTTACCTCACTTTACCTGCCACATTCCATCTTGTACACTTTCCCCTTCCGCCCACCTTCTTACTCTGGTTCCTTTCCAGTTTTGGTGAAGGGTTGCGGAAACCTGCACTGTTTGTTCATTGATACAGATCCCGCCTGAGCTAATGACAGCCTCCAGGATTTGGTATGCGTTGCTGTGGATGTGTAGCAACTGCAGGGCCTCCAGACTGCATAAATAATTGTTTTGGCCATCGGTCATTTACCGTCTAAGCATCACTTAGATGGAGTATTAATAAAGCAGACATTGAACACGCAGACGCACATGTGCAGTTTAAATTAGCGTTATTGTTGACATCCATATAATGGGCCGAACGGCCGATTCCTGTGCAGAGCTGTTCTGTGTTCATCATTTTCAATCAAATATTTACAAAACGATTACAATGTGGATTCTTTGATTCGATAACCTGGACCAGACAGCCTCGTTTGCTAAAATTCCTGCGAGACAGACACAATGTTAGAACGCTCAGACAAATGCTAGTAATATGCTCCTCGACAGTGAAGCTTGTCCTTTATAACGGAGCGGGGAAGTGACGGAAGAAGTTTCATTTTTAAAATATTTTATTTTTTTCGTATTTATCGATACAGCAGGGTAGCAGGGGTTTCCCTCAGAACCTTCACGTCTTTGGAATGTGAATACATTTATAAGAAGGGATCCGCGCAGTCACCAATAGAATGTACACAATTCATAGAGACGGCTGTGGGGACTGAAACCGCTATCAACCGCGTTCAGCTAGGTGGGCAGCGCCGATTTCGTACTCTTCATTCCGAATAGTTTCTCACACAATGCGAGTGAATGGAGATTACACCAACTCCCGCATCTGCTCTCTGAACTTCCTCTGGGTCAAGGCGTAAAGAGCCGTGTTTGTGCAGCAGCTCAGTAGCTGCGGCATGTAGCCCAGCTCCCACATGGTCAAAGGTGGAGACGCAGAACTAAAATAAAACAATCGCATCCACACAGTGCGCACAACAAAAAACATCCACAACAGGATGAAATTCGCCGACACGACCAACAGTAAAATGATCCACTTCGGTTCTCCATTTCCGTGTCATTGGAGCTATCCCCATTGCTGTGACCCCGGAGTCTCCGCCGGACTCTGCTCGCCACTAACACGTGTTTGATGGTCAAAGCGTTGAGTAGCAGAATGACCACAAACAGGATCACAGGCGTCAGGATGTGGCTGCTGAACTCCACTACTGTCCAAGCCACTGAGAGCTGGACAGCAGAACTTGCTGCGCAAAACCAAGGGATGTTAATAAGCTGATACCTGCCTGAGAGCATAAAATACCAGAAAACATTCTTAAAATAGCTCAGGGCGGCCACAGTCCCCAGAACCACAGCCGCCGTTCTCTCGGTACAGAATATATCACCCCTTTACCGGTCTCTGTGACCACTACTTGCCAGTCTCTCAATCGTCGGGATGGTGAACAGGAATGTACCGGGAAATGCAACCGAAACGAGAACGGGATAGTAGACGGGCTGAATTGTCAGGAGTAAATACAAGATCCGATTGTCTGCTGTCAGCCACGGACTTTTCCAAAAAAAATATAGGGAGCCAGGCTGAAGACACCCTTCCCCATCGCTGGAACATTCCAGGGTCGTATTTCTCATTCCTGAATCATTTTCCGTCACTGTTCCCGATTCTAGTCGGTGACTGGCGCTTCGCACGCTGCAGATCCAACCGGCCATTGAACATCCTGCTTTGTTGTTCGTAACTCCACAGTTATTTTCTACCGCTGTGGAGCCGCTGCGGTCCGTGTGTGACGGAGGGGTTGCTCTCGCTAACACTATGATCCTTCATCGAATGGAGCAATTTTAAATAGAGCTGCGAATCCCCCAGTGGCACGACCAGGCTCCGTGCGGGTTGACGTTAATAACTCAACGTACTTCTACGGTTAACCCCCTTTGAGTCCGGGCCGCTGAGGCAGCACGTAAAACGAATTACTTAACGGGGTGGTGATTTCCAGGATACACATCCACCTCTCCCGGACATTCATTCTGCATCATCTGGCAGGGCACACAAAATCCTGAAAGCACGTACCATCAGGCTGAGGAACGGCTTCAATCACGCGCGCTATTAAAATATTCAACCTTCACCCGGAGGACCAGACGGACTCTTGATATCGCAATCTGCCTCCCTGCGACTTTGCAATGTGTTGTTCGCCTGCGCCGCATTTGCTCTGTAACTGCCCCGCTTTATTCTGCCCTCTCTCATTGTATTACCTGGAAACTCTATGCACTGTGGCAATGATTTTTTTAAATTTATTTTTGTGCTCTTGCGTTTGCATTGAATGCGCAGTAACAAATATTTATTTCTCCTTTGCACTTGCGAATTGAAATTATATCAGGCAATTTGGAATCTTGAATAATAAACCCATTTACCAATTGAACGCTGTGCAGTGGGATGGATCTGGGAACTGCCTGCAAGGCTGATGGTGTCGTGTCGTGTGATCAGCAAGTCTACTAACTTTGAGCAGTCTCCTCAGAGTGAAAGACTCAGATGAGATTCTTTCCAGGAATGGGAGAAGGGGGATATATTCCCGAGAATTTGTCCGCATCTAAACTGACGTCACTGCGTGGGCGATGAAGAAATGGATCATTCTGGATCGGATGAGGGACTCTTCGGAAACAATGCCGAGCCAAGTTGCTTTATGAAAGGGATTTGGACCAAATCTGTATTAAAGTCTTACATATTACATCCTGTTTTAACGCCCATTCACTCATCTGAAACTGCGATAAGCCACACAGAATGCTGGAGGGGTTCGGCAGTTCAGACAGCATCTATGGAGGTGAATAAAGAGTCGACGTTTCGGGTCGAGATAATTTTAAATAGAGCTGCGAATAAGACTGGGGTGGAGGGAGGCACTTGCCAGAATAAGAAGGTGGGGGAGGCGACAAGGAGCTCAGACTGGTCCGTGATACTTGTGGCCAAGTGGGTGGGGAAACTGGGGACGGTTGAAAGGAGGTTCACCAAAATGATTTAAGGTTCGCATAGCTTGTCATAGGAAGAACTTTTTACGGCTTGGGCCTGTATTCACGAAAAATCAGAAGATTAAGTGGTGAACTCATTGAAACCAATCGGATAGTGAAAAGTCTTGATAAAGTAGATGTGGAGAGGATGTTCCCTCTGGTGGGAGAGTCTAAGGAATTCTAAGGAAGTCCTAAGGAAGTCTTAGGAATTGGAAGAGATCTGTGAACCACTTATGTGGAATGCGCTTATGAAAAGTCTGTATGTTTTGAGCGATGGTGTACATCTAAGAATGTGGGTGATAATTTTGACAGACTGAAAGTTGATTTTAATTGAAGAATTTAAAAGGTGCGTCCCTGAGGACATAAAGGCATATTTAGATTAGGACGAAGCAGCCAAGTGGCAGAAATCTGCTAAATTAACAGAGGCCAGTTCAGTTGTGTCATTTAAGGTAAAATTGGATAGGTATATGGACAGGAAAGGAGTGGAGGGTTATGGGCTGAGTGCGGGTAGGTGGGACTAGGTGAGATTAAGAGTTCGGCACGGACTGTTTCCGTGCTGTGATTGTTATATGGTTATATGGTTATAAGTTTACTTTAACCCGCAAGTTTAGGTTTATTCCGACTAAGACCTTACAAAGGAGTAGCATGGATAGTCGGGGTAAACCAGAAATAAAATCTGGGACCATGGACAAAAGTAAGGACGAAGGGAGGCAGCTGAAGGAGAAACTGTCTAGTCTTCTCACAATTGCAAGTGTAAGCCTCAGGCCCGGTCAGCTCGAATTCGAATAGGGGGAGCAGCCTTCGGCCCCACCAAACTGGGTAATCACGTTTGTATGGATGCTGTGTGATGTAACCCACCACGCCCAATAACAGACAGTACACGGTATGCTATTAGATTATTACACTTTATAACTCTTACTTTGACTATGTGGTTAAAACAGAAACAAAATAGGAACTATTGAACTGTTTAAAAAAAAAGAAAAAATGTGCCATTATTATTAACCAGTTCCTGCACACAACGTTGGAGCTCTTACAGAACCGTGTCTCCCTTTCTCCAGTCGATTTCCTCCGAACTCCGCCGATCCTCGAATGGGACCAGTCTCGGTAGTCGATCAAAGCGCTCAACACGAGTTTGTCCTCGTCGAAGAACCGGGGCCTCGGACTCACACTTGGGGACCGTTCCGTCGTCCAGTTTACAGCATCTCTCCATATATCTGACAGCACACACACACACACGCACACGCACACACAAACACACACAGATAGGGAGAGAGAGAGAGAGAGAGAGAGAGAGAGAGAGAAATAAATATATATATGTAGAAAAGAGGGCCAGGAAAAAAAGTAATGAACATCGAGAAGGAGAGTCTAAGATCAAAGGGGGAGACAGACAGGGGGAACAAGAAGCTGACACTGCACCGCAGGAGTTTGATCAATTAGTAAGGGAAATTTTTGATTCTGAGGACGGGCCTCAAGACCCTCAGGATGTGGTGGTGGATAATAGGGCTTCTTCAGATAATGGGGATGAGCTGGGAACAACCAGTTGTGCCCCTGGGGACAAAGCACCCACATACTCCAGTGCAGACTTGGGTACCATTAGTGGGGCAGATATGGAATGGGACTAGTAACCTGCAGAAAAGAAGAGGAGCACAACACTTACCTCCTCACCATGGGTAAAGACACGTACTAATCAGTGGTATCAATGGGCAGCTTACACGGCAGGAATGATGAAGAGACAGAGTTGTTACCTGTGCTCAAGGGAAAGCCCCACTCAGCATGTAGTTCCCATGCCTTATAATTCCTCCACTTGCACGCGGTGGGGAAGAGAGCACAGGGAACAATGCGAATGACAGTGTCCAGGTCCGGTTAGAGCTTGTTTCATGAGGATTTGCGTTATATCAGGCGTTATATCAGGCGTCCTCGCAGTTTGACCAAAACAAGCTTGCCTATCACTGTAATTATAGCAGACCCTGGGCTATAAACAAAAGAAGCCAGACACCTACACTGCAACAGCTTATAATGCAGGACCATCTGAATTATGAATGTTTCATGAGGGTGGGCACTCACCCAGTTGGCCATTTCCGAGGCAACTGCACTCAGACATGGGATGTAACCCCAGGTAAAAGACACTTGACGGGTTCCCCTCCTCCTGAGGGTGCAATGGACTCTCAGACTATCCCATTAGCAGGCACTTGGCGGCTATGTGGGCAGGAAAGAGGTCTGAGATCTACGCTCCCCCTCAGGTGGGCAGGAACATGTACGCGTGTCATGCTGCTTCAGGAAGTTATAATATCCCCTGAAGTACAGTCCAACGCTAACTTCCCTGAGCAGCGGACTCTGCTACGGCAGAAGAGAAAATATGACCCAGATCCAACTGTCCGGATTGACAGTATAGGGCAGCCGAGAGGTATACCTAACGAATTCAAGGCACAAAATGAGATTGCTGCAGGCTGGGAAGCTATCATACCTGCGATAGGGGTGAGCAAAAATGTTGAATGGATAAATTATATATACCACAATCAACAGAGATTCATCAACTACACCAATGATGCACTGGAGGCCTTAGGGCAACAGCTGGATGCAACTAGCAGGGTGGCGTGGCAAAATAGACAGGTACTGGATTGGCTTTTGGCAGAGAAAGGGTGTGTGTGTGTAATGTTTGGAGAACAATGCTGCACTTTCATACCGAACAATACTAGCCCAGAAGGGCCTTTCACCAGAGCAATGGATAAGTTAAGGAATCTGCGGACGGAGGTCAAACAGAATACAGGGTTCGGACATCAGTTCTTTGATTGGTTAGAAAGTAGACTCGGAGGATGGGGAGCATGGCTGACTAAAATAGCAATAACTGTCAGTATTATATTGTTGAGCTATGCGCTTGTGCTGTGCTGTTTTCTTCCTTGTCTCAAATCTCTTGTAGTGCATGCGGCAACCAAACAATTTCCGATGCTCACGGCAATTACTGAAGCAAGCTTAGTGGAGAAAGAAACACCGAACATGTATCGTTACAGCCTACAACACCTGCAGGATGAACAGGAGCAAAACGACAGTGTGGGAGTAGATTGTAAGGGCTTCTGAGTCTTTTTCCCTGTCTCAGATACAGAGGGACAGGTTTTTGGCTCAGCGGCCCAGGGTAACAGGGAGAGAATACTTTGAGGTCTTGGCGCAGAAAATTATAGTTTAACCCGAGATTTGGGAATAAGTGCTTAAGTTTATTGGGGCTTTTGTGCGCAGACTCTTCATCTTCCTTCTCTGTGTGAGACCCTCAAAGGGGGGATATATTGGAGTATAAAAGTATAAACTTTAACTATGCAGTCAGTTATTTGCTATGAATGTACTCAATTTAGTAGAATGAAATCTTAGGAATGTAGAAGACAATGGTGTGTTAATGAGAGGTAGCTAAAGAACTAAAGACATGTAGATTAGAACATTGCTCAGTTCTGAGTTTATTATTTGCTATGCATGTATCCAATTTGGTAGGAGACCGAAGTCTTAAAAATGTAGAAGACAATGGTGTGTTAATGAGAGGTAGCTAAGAGATGTAGATTAGAACATGATTAAGCCAATTGATAGGAACAAAAGGACATGATGTACGTGCAGTATGTGCAGTATGCAACGAGAGATTGCTATAGAAGCTGCAGTGTCCGGGGATCGGGGGGGGGGGGGGGTATTCAGCGACTAGCTCACTGACTGTCACAGCTTTGATTTGCAAATTAAAGTTCAACCCTTCTTGAAGAATCTTCTGCGTCTCTTGGTCATTTGTGAGGCACGAAAAACCACGACACTGTCCGGTCCCAACACAGTATCAGTGTACTTGAGTCCGAATATATATCTACGTCTCCTCAATGCCATCCTCTGCACACTATTCGGCTTTGTGTCCCCACATACCCCAACGCAGCACCCCTTTGTACTGCTGTCTGGCGGGTTCACAGTGGATGCCAGCAACGCACGTGGTTGCAGAACAAAACGAGAGAGAGCAATTGACAGTATGAGAGGGCAGGGACGGAGATTGTGGGGAGATAGACGGCTTGCGGCAAGTAACTGTGCTCTACTCTGGTGGCTCCGGCGCGACGTTACGTACCCTTGTCACTGACGGTGCATTGGACATTATCACTTGTACCGACGGTCAGAAAGCAAAACGTGCATTACATACAGAACATTTAATTTCTAGAAAAGAGGGACGAATAAAGTGCTGCGGTCACAGAGAAAGTGCAGGGCAGACAAACACATTTCAAGGTCAGAGCGAGGAGCAGTTCATCTTGTCGTCCTGTTGAAAGGTTTCATAGTTTATTATAACGACGGGATTGAAGCTGTCACTGTGGCTGGTAGTACGTCTTTTTATGCTTTCGAGTCGCCTGCGATATGATATAGAAAGAATGTTCGGGTCGGGTATACGTTATCACCAAATTAACTGGCTCATTTTACGTGTTGCTCCGGCCGTCTGGTTTCAAAGGGGTTAACTGTGGATGTTTGTTCAGTGAGTGTAACTAACGTCAGCCTGGTTGTGTCACTAGAGGATTCGCAGCTCCGTTTAAAATCGCTCCTTACGAGGAAGTCTCAGTGTCAAAGTCTCACTGTGTCAAAGACAAAACGAAACTGCTCCACAGCGGAGCTGCGAACGATAACGTGCGATTTTACAGGTGGATCTGCAGCGTGTGAATCGCCAGTCACGGACTGGAATCTGGGAACAGTGGAAGGGAATGAGTCAGCATCGGGAAACAGGAGCAGGGAATGCTACAGCGACGGAGAAGGGTGTGTTCAACGTGGCTCACTATATCTTTGCGGACGATTCTTGGATCACAGCAGACAGACGGATCACATATTTACTCCTGACCATTCAGCCTCTTTACTATCCCGTTCTCGCTCTGGTTGCAGTTCCAGGTACGTTCATCTCCAGCGACTCGAGCAACGAGCAGATGAGAACCGGTGGCCACGGGTTCCGATGAGGAGTTCTGATGTCTGGCTTTTACATTACATGATACGCCTAATACAGTCGATCGTCCTCACTAACAGAGGATGATTTAATCCACGTGTGTAGTTCTGCGTATTGAATGGAGTTAATCACCGTGATATTAAATATTATAAAAGTATTAATAGGGCTATTATAGGGCTCTTTTCATGCAGACAATGTAAGGATGAAGTGCAGTCATGAATATAAGAAAATATGAAAATGAAGGACAGAATGATGCTGGCTAAAAGCAAGGGTAAGTAATAGGCTTTGCGCTGATATTTAACGATGACAACTGAGTCTTCATTTATTGTAATTTTAAGTATTGAATTCCTCGGTTTAGAAGCGTAGTTCAGAAAAGTTGATTTGAAGTGAGATTGTAAGAGACCGCAGAGGAATGGCCGAGATCTTGAGCAGGATTTAAAGTACTGAAGGCAGAATTATAGTCAATAAGCAGTAGTCTAACGTAGAAGCTCGATTACCGAACTTAACGGCTCAATTTGGACGTTAACGGCGCAAGATGATTTGGACGTAGTTCAGCGCATCACCGGAACGCACACACTTGATGCGTGTGCATCAACCACACGCTTGCAACTATTCAGTCTATCCACAGGGTTCGCTGACTCTGTACAGCAGACATGGAAAACTCTGCCTGCATCAGATAGTCTCACCTCTTCCCTCTCTCATCAGGCAGGGTGTGCAAAAGCCTGGCTGCTACGACCGGAGGAAAGTTTCTGCTGTGCAGTTTTAAGGCTATTGAAGTGTTGGCTCCGTCGTTGTGTTTGATTCCACAACCTGCCTCGTTAGTTACCTGCTATATTGTTAAATCCACCGCAATTTTTCTGCTGCTGTTACTTTTTTAAGCTGCATCTGCTATTCTGTTACCTTCCACTACCTCAATGTACCGACTAATGAATTGATCTGTCTCCACAGCATGGAGGACACACTTCTCTCTGTACCTTGGAACACCCATTTGGCAATAGTAAACTAATTCCAACTTACTGATCGATTTCAAACCCGATTCAAAATCCACCTTTAGCGAAGTCCGGAAACACACCTTCGCAGCTGTTTGTTGGTGCAGGTGATGTTGTCATTTTCCAGTTACGTATGACGTCCTGAGGTATAACTCTCGACAGGAGACATCGCCGAGTGTGTTTCTACATTTCCATCTGTGAATCAAACTTTGTTCTTTGCTTACTGATACGTTTGTGTTTCTTTCCATCCCGACAGTGAACGTGCTGACGATTGTGGTCCTGTCCCGGGGAAAGTGCGGTCTCTCTAAAGGTGTCTCTCGCTACCTGGTGGCCATGGCGACGGCAGATCTCCTGGTTGTTATCTTCGACCTGGTACTGAGGCAGATTCCGATTGTTTACCGCGAAGCGTTTAATTTCCTGAGGAACGTCCCCGTGTGCAATATCCACGCCGTCCTACTTTACGCAGCCAACGACTGTTCCGTCTGGTTCACCGTCATGTTCACCTTTGACCGATTTGTGGCTATTCGCTGCCAGAATCTGAAATCTAAATACTGCACCGAGAGAACGGCAGCTGTGGTTCTGGGGACTGTGTCCACGGTAAGCTGTTTAAAGAACATTTTCTGGTATTTTATGCTCTCCGGTGAATACCAGCTGAGTAACATCCCTTGGTTTTGCTATGAACGATATGATGTCCTGATCTCCGTGGCCTGGACAGTAGCTGAGTTCAGCAGCCTCCTCTTTACACCTGTTATTCCGTTTATGGTCATTCTGGTACTCAATGCTTTGACAATCAGACACGTGTTAGTGGCGAGCCGAGCCCGGAAAAGACTCCGGGGTCACAGCAATGGGGATAGTTCCAAAGACCCGGAAATGCAGAGCCGTCGGAAGTCGCTCGTTTTACTGTTGGTCGTGTCGGCGAATTTCATCGTGTTGTGGTCGCTTTTTATGGTGCACACTTTATGGACACGATTGTGGATCTTTTCTTTGTCAATGCTGTCGTATTCTAGGTTTGTGACTGCGTTCCCTCCTTGGACCATTGGGCGGCTGGGCTACATGCTGCAGCTCCTGAGCTGCTGCACAAACACGGCTCTTTATGCCGTGACCCAGAGGAGGTTCCGAGAGCAAATGAAGGAGGTGGTGAAAACTCCATTCAGTCGCAATATGAGACAGATTGATCAGAGAGAGGAGGTGACAAATCCTCGCTGCCCACCTGCCTGAACCAACTGGTGTAGCGGTTAACGTATCACTTTAGAGCGCCAACGATGCGAGTTCAGTCTGCGCCGCGGTCAGCAAGGAGTTTGTCCGTTATACCTCATTGCGTGGGTTTCCTCCGGGTGCTCCGGTTTCCTCCCACAATCCAAAGGCGTTCGTGTTCACAGGTCAATTGGCCAGATGGGTGCAGTTGGCTCGCGCAGTCTCCTTATGATGGAACCACCCTCTCCTGTGCTGCAACATAATAAAATCCTGTAAAAATTAAACACTGTCCCACAGAGTCCGGATTCAGCACCATCCAATAAAAGGGCTAAATATCTATGACCGTTACATCAATTGCAGTCGTGTGTTTATTTCCACCACGTCATGTGCACGTAACTGTAATAACATTATTTTCCCACGTGCCGTTCCATTTATCTAAATCAATTTATCTAAATATCTAAGTTCAATTTATCTAAATATTTAGGCCTTTCAGATGGAGCGGCAACTCATTTCCTCTGTTGGTTGTATCAATGCCACAGTAGACCGATAACCATAACTTGTTTCACTCCGTGGAGAAGTTCTTAGACTCGATGAGCCTTTGCCCGACTGCTTTGTTTCCCATAGTTCTCGAGAGACAGCCAGAACTGCGCAGACAGGGAGCACACACACACACACACACACACACACTAACACACACACACAGACACACACACACACACACACACATACACACACACACAGACAGACACACACACACACACAGACACACACACATACACACACACACGCAGTCACACACACACACACACACACACATACACACACACACACACACACACACACACACACACACACACACACACACACACACAATACGGAGTTAATGCTTGAGAGTCAAGGAGGAACGAGCAGGAGTGAGAACGAGTCAGAGAGAGGGAGAGACACACAGTCATAGAGGAGTCACCGCCGTTATCATAACTGTATTGCCTAAACGCTGGATATCGTGTGTTAATAATTAACACCTGTAACAGAATCTTTTTTTAAACTTTTTCATCAAACTACTGATTTAACCCAAGCTTAATCACAAAACAATTGGCAATGGCCAAATATTGCAATTACCTAACAGAAGGTGTGAGGAAACCAGCGTATGCGGGGGGAAACTCACGCGCTCTGGGGAAGAGACTATTGAGCTCAGAGCTCCAGAATGCTCTGAGCTGCAAAACAAAAAAGCTGTACTAACCACGGCGCTATCGTGGGACACAATGTAGATGCCTTTCTCAAACACGGGAAAATCTGAAGATTTTGGAAATCCAGGCAGTACAGACAAACTACTGGAGAAACTCAGGCGGGCAGGCAACATTAGGAACCAGAAAAAAAAACACAAATTGAATTTGGCACAGGATGCATTAGGGGAAATTAAAAGAATTAGGAATGAAATAATTGATTTGGATATGCAAGAAATCAGGAAATACTTAATGTTTTGAAACAAAGACGTTGTGAAAGTGGATCAAAATCTATGAAAATACTGGCGTGGAAACTGAAAAAAATATATATTAGAAAATACAATTCATAGAATTAGGGACCCAAGATCGAAAATGATAAAAAAAAATAAGCTAAGTGAAATTCAAGAAGCTTTTGAAGTGTTTTACAAAACTTTATATTCCAAAGTTCCAGGGGGAAGCATAACCCAAATTGACACCTTCTTGAATTCTCTAGAGTTACCCACTTTAACCGAAGGACAAAATAGAATGATGACTGCTGATATAACTGAAAGTTGAATTAAAAGATGCAATTAGTAGGCTTAAATTAAGCAAGTCACCAGGATCAGATGGGTATACGACAGAGTGGTACAAAAAAATAATAATGATGAGTTAATTCCTGTTTTACTCCCCACACTGAACTGGGCTCGAAAAAAAGGCACAAATACCACCCAGTTGGAATGAAGCGAGAATCTCAACTATACCGAAAGAAGGCAAGGATAAAATGGAATGCGGGTCATTTAGACCTATATCCGTTCTTAATATAGATTATAGCTTATTTACCACCATCATGCCCAAATGATTAGAGGAGTTTCTACCCATACTGATAACGTAATGATCAGACAGGTTTTATAAGACAAAGCCAGACGCAAGACAATATACGAAGGACACTTCACATTATGGATCATATACAAAAAAAATCGAAGCAATAGTGATAAGCGTGGACGCTGAAAAAGCATTTGATTCGGTTAATTGGAATTTTCTTTACAGAGTTTTACATAGATTTGGTTTCCAAGACACCATTATTAAAACTATACAGACACTATATGACAATCCTATTGCTAGGATTAAAATCAATGGATATTTATCAAATAGTTTTACCCTAGAAAGAGACACGAGACAGGGTTGTGCATGGTCACCGCTACTCTTCGCTTTATATCTGGAACCATTAGCTCAATACATCAGACAAAATGAAGATATCAGGGGAATTACTATTAAAGGGACAGAGCATAAATTGGCTTGTTATGTGGATGACATTTTATTCTATCTAGGGCAACCAACATACTCTTTACCTAAATTGATGCAATCCTTTGAACAATATGGTCAATTATCAGGAGACAAGATCAACATAGATAAAACCCAATTACTTTCATATTGCTTTAGCCCATCAAGAGAAATCCAAAGTAGATACCCCTGGGCATGGCACACAGAGTCTTTCAAAGACTCATTCTGCCAAAAGATTTGGCAAAATTATCAAAATATAATTATCAGCATTTATATAAAAAAATTAAGGAAGATATGGCAAGATGGAACCTCATTCCTTCTTTCAGTCTCAGTTCAAGGATTGAGTCTATTAAAATGAATATACTGTCCAGACTGTTATATCTCTTTCAGACCCCACCAATAGAGATTGATCATAATCAATTCAATGAATGGAACAAGATGTCATCAAGGTATATTTGGCAGAGTAAAAGGACTAGAGTTCATCGCAAAACTTTGCAATTAGCAAAGGAAAAAGGGGGAAGGGGCCTACCTTCTCTTAGAGGTTATTATTTTTGAAGCACAGTTGAGAGCTGTGATATGTTGGTGCAACCCATCACATGACGAACATGGAAAAACATTGAGGAGTGGGTACTTCCCGTCCCCATACAAGAAATTTTGGCTGATAACCAGCAAAGGTATATAAATACAATTGATAACCCCATGGGTGAAATTGACTCTTAAAGTATGGAAAACTGCTATAAGAGAATATAATCTGGGGGGGGGGGGGATATTGCAATTCTTTAATTGTGTGCATATGACTCGGATTTTACACCAGATAAATTGGATGCTAGATTTAAGAACTGGACAGCTAAAGGAATAACAGTTCTTTGCAACATAATGAAAGAAGGAACATTGTTCAGTTTTGAAATGCTTAAAGAGAAACACTTACTAGAAAAACAAGATTTTTATCGGTATTTGCAAATGCAATAATATGGTAATAAGATGCTTAAAAATGTAACCAAGGCAAATGCATGCTTGATAGAGCTCTTTAGAAAAGCATATAATTCAGATAATGGTAGTACAATCATTTCAAGCATGTATAAGGGGTTGTCAAATCTTAAAACACATTCGACTTCATACATTAAAACAAAATGGGAGAAGGAGGGAGGGATAATTATATCTGAGGAAGAATGGACAACAACATGAAGGTATCAATGAAAATGTACCAGTTCACAGAAATGGAGGGAGTTTGGATGGAAAAACTTGATAAGATATTTTATTACACCCTCTCCAAAATCTCATTATGATAGTAACCTCCCTGTTTGCTGGAGAAATTATGGAAATCAAAATGCAAATCATTATCATATTTTTTGGCACTGCCCTGTTATCAAAGACTATTGGAGGGGGATACACAATGCCCTACAAGACATCTTTAAATGTGAAATACCCTTGGAGAGTAAGGTCATATATTTTGGACAAATACCTCAAGAATGATTGAAAAGAGATAAATATTTAATGAATATACTGTTGGTGGCTTGTAAAAAGACTCTTACTAGGAAATGGTTATCACAGGGGAGCCCAACTTTAAATACATGGATGGAAATTACAATGGACATTTACAAAATGGAGAAGATAACAGCATCTGTTAACCACAAGCTGGAACAATTTGATTCATACTGGGAAAAATGGTTTAACTACATAATGTCTCATAGACCTGATTTTATTCTCACAAATCAATGAATCTGTTGTAAAATAAAAGATCACTCCCTACTTGTACATAGTTCTTTCCTTTTGCTTGTTTTTTTTCTTTCCACTCTTTTCTATAAGTGTATACCTCAGATAAATTTGTGATATATATGATTAGAGATTTGTGATATTTGTGATATTTAATGTAGAATGTCTGAAATACATCTTATGGAAATGTTTGTTTGTTGAACTTCAATTTAAAAATGAAAGAGTATGGTCGACGATTCGAGCCGAGACCCTGGGTAAAAGGGATGAATCTGGAGCGTGTTTTCAAAATTGATACATTGCTCCTCCAGTATGATATTACAGAAACACAAGACAGACCAAGACTAACTGACAAAAACCACATAATTATAACATATAGTTACAACAGTGCAAAGCAATACCGTAATTTGATAAAGAACAGACCATAGTCACGGTAAAAACAAAATGTCTTAAAGTTCCCGACAGCCCATCATCTCACGCAGACGGTTAAAGGAAGAAAAACCCTTCCTGCCATGAACCTCCAGCGCCGCAAACTTACCGATGCAGCACCCTGGAAGCACACGACAGCAGCCAACTCTGAGTCCGTCCGAAAACTTCGAGCCTCCGACAAGCGCTCCGACACCAAGCACCGAGCACCATCTCTGCCGAGCGCTTCCACCCCAGCCCCGCCCGCCAAGCAACAACCAAAGCCGAGGATTCGTGACCTTCCTCTCCAGAGATTTTTCCAATCGCACAGTAGCAGCGGCAGCGAAACAGGCATTTCAGAAGTTTCACCAGATGTTCCTCCGTGCTTCTCACGTCCGTCTCCATCAAATCAGGATTGTACTCGGCATCCTACTTCACAGATAACAGATATTCATCCCGGAGTGGCCGCTGCGCGCTGCGTCGCGCCTCCATCTTCTCCAAGAGACTTGAGTGAAAGGAGAGAAGGAAGGGGTGATTAATATACCAGGATTCAGAAATTTAGAAAAGATATGGGAGGTGCTAAAAGGTTTGTGTGGCAGAGACATTGCACTCCTAATCAGGAACAGCTGCACTCAGGGGAAACAATCACAAAGAGTTCCCACTGAGTTCATGTGGATGGAATACAAGAACTGGAAGGATGATATTACACTGGTGGGATTGAGCTGCAGACTACCCCCTCCACTCCCCCCGCCCCCTCAGTAGTCTCTGGGACATTGAAGAACAGATATGTACACAGATTGAGGTTATGTGTTAAAATAATAGGGTTGTTGCCATGGGTGGATTTCATCTTCCCTTATAAAAGCTGTCATCGTCTTACTGCAAGGGGTTTAAATAGCGCCACGTCTTATGTTTATCCAGCAAGGTTTCTTAATCAATAGGAATACTAGAGGAAGGGGCTGCTGCAGACTTGGTATTGGGTGCTCAGTCTGGGCAGGTGACTGAAATTTCAGTGGTTCGGCAGTTGGAGACAGTGACCATAACTCCTTAGCTTGCAGAATAGCAATAGACAAGGCCGAGCATGGACCTTGCGCGGGAGTTTTAAATTCAAATAGGGCAAATTACGGCAACGTTATGCAGAAAGTACTGAGAGGTTGTTGGGGACACTTTTTTTCCTGGCTAGTCCAGGATCAAAAGGACTTGCTTTTAAGTCCAGAAAGTAAGTCCAGGATCAAAAGGAGCACATGAGGATTATATAGAGGACGGAGAAGAACTCAAGAAGGGAATTAGGAAAACCAGGAGGGGCCATAAAGTGTCCCTGTCAAGTAGGATTAAAGCGAATCCCAATGCAATATATACCTACATAAAGAGCTAGACAATAACAAGCGAGACAGTACGACTACTCAAAGATAAATATGGGAATATTCGGAAAATGTGAATGAGATACGTACTCAGTACTTTGCGTCGGTGTGTGGTGTGGTGGCATCTCTTAGTCTCGAGAGACCATGGATCTGCACCTGGAGTTTCCAGGGCACAGGCCTGGGCAGGGTTGTATGGGAGACCGGCAGTTGCCCAAGCTGCAGGCCTTCCCCTCTCCACGCCACCGATGTTGTCCAAGGGAAGGGCACTAGGACCCACGCAGCTTGGCACCAGTGACATCGCAGAGCAATGTGTTGTTAAGCTGAGGCTCGAACCAGTGACCTTCAGGTTACTAGTCTGATGCCTTGCCCACTAGGCCACGCGCCAACACAAGTGCGTCGGTATTTATCAAACAGAAGTGCAATGGAGATCAGTGTTCGGGCGAAAACACGTTAGAGCGTTTAGAGGGCAAGGGGAGAAAGTGTTGCGTCTCCTAATGAGTATTAAGGTGGATAAGACAGCACGGTCTTGCAAGATTTATTCCAATTTATTTTTAAAAAGCAAGGCACGTGATTATTGATGTCTTGAGAAGTATCCTTGTATCCTCTTTAGCCTCAGGCAAAGTCCCGGAGGTCTGGCGAGTGGCAAATGTTGCACCTCTGTTTATAGTGGGAACCAGGAAAATTCCGTGAAATGACAGGGTGGTGCGTCTCACAGCATTTACAGGCAAATTTCTGCAGAATTTTTTTGTGATAGGATATTGTTGCAATGAGCGAATGTGGAGATTCCAAGTGCAGGACACAGTCAAGGAGATTTAGTTAGGATGCAGGGGTGAACGGCAAAAATGAGGGAGAGCAGGAAGGTAGGCGACAGACAGAATTTATCTGGACACGGAGCGCAAGAAGGTAGGCGACAGACAGAATTTATCTGGACACGGAGCGCAGGAAGGTAGGCGACAGACAGAATTTATCTGGACACGGAGCGCAGGAAGGAAGGCGACAGACAGAATTTATCTGGACACGGAGAGCAGGAAGGCAAACGGCAGACAGAACTCTTCTTAGCACGGTGGGACGGAGCTACGCAGGCAAACCTAGGTGCTGAAGTAAAACTTTAGAAAACTTATCTTGACTCTGAGAACCTGCGTTTCACACGTTAACCTCGGAACTGGAATAGAACTTAGAAACTGATTTTGACACGAAGAGGCTGAGTGACACAGGTACAGTGGAATACAAAAGTTTGGGCACGCCTGGCCAAAATTTCTTTTAGGGTGAATAGTTAAGTGAGTAGAAGATGAACTGATCTCCAAAAGTCATAGAGTGAAAGATGAAACCTTTCTTTTAAACCCTAGAGCTTTGAGCTCTCAGATAACTTTTACCAAGGTCTCAGAAGTTAATTAGCTTGTTAGCGCTATGCCTTGTTCACAATTAGGAAAAGTCAGGTGATGCACATCTCAAAGCTTTATACAGACGCTGACTTCTCCAAGCTGAGCAGACTCTGGACTGTCGGTGCACTGTTCAATGTGCAGCGATACGTGCACAAATATGAACTTCACATTTCCTGCGTCCTAACCACAAAATTCAGCGTCCGAGGTTTGCAAAGCAGCTTCTAAACCAGCCTGATGCATTTTGGAAACAAGGCCTGTGGACTGAGGAAGTTAACATTGAACTTTTTGGCCTTATGTTTGAACTTATGTTTGCAGGAAAAAAAAGAGTGCAGAATTTCATGAGAAGAACATCTCTCTAACTATTATGCCACGGACGTGGTTCGGTCATGATTTTGTCTTGTGTTGCATCTAGTGGCACAGGGAGCATTTCTTGGCAGAGGGAAGAATTAATTCAATTAAATACCGGCAACTCTGGAAGCAAACATCACAGTGCCTGTAAAAAAGCTGAAGATGAAAAGAGGATGGCTTTCACAACAGGATTGTGACCCTAAAGGGCAGTCCAGTGCTCTGATTGTAGGATGTGGGATGTCAGCGACAGAACAAAGGTCCCTGATGACTAAACCTGCAAAATGTGCATCCAGCTGCAGCTCCTGTCAAACCGAGTAAGGAAAATGGAGCTGGAGCTGGATGAAATTCGGATCATTCAGGAGACAGAGGCAGTAATAGATTGGAGTTTCAGGGAGACAGACACACCTAAAAGTCAGGAGAGGGAATGGGAATAGACAGAAAGTGCAGAGCCCCGCTGTGGCCGTTTCCATCAACAATAAGTATACCGTTTTTGATTCTTTTGGTGAGGACGACCTACCAGGGACAAGTTGTGGTGTTCGTGTCTCTGGCACCGAGACTGGACCATCCGCTCAGGAAGGAAGAAGGGAAAAGAGGAGAGCGGTAGTGATAGGGGATTCGATAGTTAAGGGGGCAGATAAGAGGTTCTGTGGGAGTGATCGAGAATCCCGGATGGTCTGTTGCCTCCCTGGTGCCAGAGTCCGCGATATCTCGGATCAAGTTCTCCGTATACTCAAGAGGGAGGGTGAGCCGACCGATGTCATGGTCAATGTAGGGACCAGTGATTGCATAGGACGAAGGAGGAGGTCGTGCAAAGTGAGTTTAGGGAGTTAGGTACAAAGCTGAAGGACAGGACCTCCAGGGTTGCATCTCAGGATTGCTGCCCATGCCACGTGCTAGTGAGGCTAGAAATAGGAAGATAATGCAGCTAAATATGTGGCTAAGGAGTTGGTGCAGGAGGGAGGGCTTCATGTTTCTGGACAATTGGGCCTTGTTCAGGGAGGGTGGCCCTTGTTCCGACGGGACAGTTTGCACCTGAATTGGATGGGGACGCGGAAATGTTTGCTAGTGCTGCTCTGAAGGGGTAGTTAAACTAGATTTGCAGGGGGAGGAGAACCTGAGTGTTAGAGCAGATACTGAGTTAGAGGAGGATAAAGTTTAGAGATAAAGGTTGTGAAGCTGTGCCTAGAGACTGTGGAAGTGAGCGAGATCCTCAATGAATACTTCTCTTTGGTATTCAGCAATGAGAGGGAACTTGATGACGGTGAGAACAATAGGAATGAGTTTGTTGTTCTGGAGGATGCTGATGTTAACGGAGATGTGGTGTTGGATTTGTGAAAATATATTAGGACGGACAAGTCCTAGAGGCCTTACGGAATATTCCCCAGGCTGCTCCACGAGGCGAGGGAAGAGATTGCTGAGCCTCTGGCTATGGTCTTTATGTCCTCGTTTTCCATGGGAATGGTACCGAAGAATCTGAGGGAGGCGAACGTTGTCCCCTATGTTCAAAAGAGGTAGTAGGGATACGGAGTAATTATAGACCAGTGAGCCTTACGTCTGCGGTGGGAAAGTATTTGGAAAAGATTCTTAGAGATAGGATCCGTGGGCATTTAGAGAAACATCGTCCGATCAGGGACAGCCAGCATGTCTTTGTGAAGGGCAGATCGTGTATAACAAACCTGATAGAGTTCTTTGAGGAGGTAACCAGTCACATAGATGAGGGCCGTGCAGTGGATGTGATGTACATGAATTTTAGTAAGACATTTGACCAGGTCCCACACGGTAGGCTTATTCAGAAAATCAGAAGGCATGGGATCCAGGGAAGTTTTGCCAGGTGGATTCAGAATTGGCTTGCCTGCAGAAAGCAGAGGGTCGTGGTGGAGGGAGTACATTCGGATTGGAGGGTTGTGACTAGTGGTGTCCCACAAGGATCGGTTCTGCGACCTGTTATTTTCATGATTTTTATTAACGATCTGGAAGTGGGGGTAGTAGTGTGGGTTGGTCAATTGGCAGACGACACAAAGGTTGGTTGTGTTGTAGATATTGTAGAGGATTGTCGAAAATTGCAGGGAGACATTGATAGGATGCAGAAGTGGGCTGAGAAGTGGCAGATGGAGTTCAACCCGGAGAAGTGTGAGGTTGTGCACTTTGGAAGGACAAACTCCAAGACAGAGTACAAAGGAACTGGCAGGATATTTGTCAGTGTGGAGGAACAGAGATTCCCGGGTTACATGTCCACAGAGCCCTGAAAGTTGGTTCACAGGTAGTCTTTGCTTTTATAAGTCGAGGGATAGAGTTTAAGAGTAGCGAGGTAATGATGCGGCTCTATAAAACTCCGGTTAGATCACTCTTGGAGTACTGTGCCCATTTCCGGTCTCCTCACTATAGGAAGGATGTGGAAGCATTGGAAAGGGTACAGAGTAAAATTACCAAGATTCTGCCCGGTTTAGAGCGAATGCATTATTATCAGAGATTAAGGGAGCTAAGGCTATACTCTTTGGAGAGAGGAGGATGAGAGGAGACAAGATAGAGGAATACAAGATAGTAAGTGGAATAGATAGAGTGGACAGCAAGCGCTTCTTCCCCAGAGCACCACTGATCAATCCAAGAGGACTTAGTTCTAAGGTAAGGGGTTGGAAATTCAAGGGGGATATTCGAGGAAGATCTTTTTCTCAGAGAGTAGTTGGTGCGTGGAATGCACTGCCTTGAGTCGGCGGTGGAGGCAGATACACCAGTGAATTTTAAGAGACTACTAGATGGGTATATGGAGGAATTTAATTTGGGGGTTATATGTGAGGCAGGGTTTATAGGTCGGAACTACATTGTGGGCCGAAGGGCCTATAGTGTGCTGTACTATTTACTGTTCTATGTTCTAGATGTCAGCGAAGAAACTGCCAACACGAAATAATCTTTCCTCATCCCTCTTTCCTCAGTCAAGGTGTGCAAAAGTCTGAGTCTGCTACTTCCAATCTGAAGCAAAGTTTCTGCTCTGAATTTTTAAGGCTATTGATGTGCTGCCTCTTTCGTTGAGTTTTACCCCACAGGTAATCTCGTTATTTTTGTACTTGACTGTTTAAATGTACAGGACTTTCTCTGTAATTGTTACATTTTTATACAGACATCTGCTATTGTTTTACCTTGCACTGCCTCAAAGTTCCAAGTAATGAATTGATCCGCGTGCACAGCATGGAGGACACGCTTCTCACTGTTACTTGGTGCACCTATTTGGCAATAATAAACCAAGTTGAATTCACGGATCGATTTCAAACGCAATTCAAAATCCACCTTCAGCGAATTCCCAAACCACATCTTTGCAGCTGTTTGTTGGTTCAGGTGACGTTGTTATTCTCCAGTTTCGTTTGATGTCTCTGAGCTATAATCCAGATCAACAGCAGACATCGCTGTGGCTGGAAAGCCCGAGTCCACGATTGTGTCGCCTGTCTGTGAATCTGCTTTGTCCCATGCCCACTGACATGCTTGTGGTTCTTTCAATCCGGACAGTGAACGTGCTGACGATTGCGGTCCAGTCCCGGGGAAAGTGCGGTCTCTCTAAAGGAATCACTCGTTACCTGGTGGCCATGGCAACGGCTGAACTTCTGGTCCTTATCTTCGACCGGCCACTGAGGCAGATTACGATGATTTAGCGGGAAGCGTTTAATTTTCCCGTGAAACATCCCCGTGTGTACTGTCCACGCCGCCCTAGTTTACGCAGCTAACGACAGTTCCGTCTGGTTCTCAGTCAAGTTCACCTTTGACCGATTTGCGGCTATTCGCTACCAGAATCTGAAATCTAAATATTTCAGCGACAGAACGGCGGCTGTGGTTCCGAGGACTTTGGCCGCGCTCAGCTGTTTAGAGAACATTTTCTGGTATTTGTTTGCTCTCAGAACCATACCAGATTAGTAATATTCTTTGGTTTTGCGATGAAGGATATGGTGAGCTGACCTCAGTGGCCGGGACTGTAGTTGAGTTCAGCAGCTACCACCTGTCGCCTGTGGTCCTATTTATGGTCATTCTGCTACTCAGTGCCTTGACTATCAGACACGTGTTAGCGGCGAGCAGAGCCCGGAGGAGACTGTGGACTCGCAGTAGTGTGGATAGTTCCAATTCCCCGAAATGGAGAGCCGTGGGAAGTTGTTCGTTTACTGTTGGTCGTGTCCGTGAATTTTATCGTGTTGTGGACGCTTTATATGGTGAACACACTATGGATTCATTCATTGTCAATGCTGTCGTATTGCAGCTTTGTGACTGCGTTCCCTCCTTGGACCATTGGGCGGCTGGGCTACATGCTGCAGCTCCTGAGCTGCTGCACAAACACGGCTCTTTATGCCGTGACCCAGAGGAGGTTCCGAGAGCAGATGAAGGAGGTGGTGAAATCTACATTCACTCGCAATGTGAGACAGACTCAGCAGGGAGAGGAGCTGACCAAACCGCGCCGCCCACCCTCCTGAAACAACCGGTGTAGCTGTCAACGCATCGCTTTACAGCGACAACGATGCCGGTTCAGCCCACGCTGCCGTCTGTAAGGAGTTTGCTCGATTAGGCTTTACAATTCAACCGCCAGGAGTAAGATATGTTAAAGTGCCGGGGTTGACTGTATTTAATGTATTTAAGTAAACTACTTAAGAACTTTTTAAAAGTTATTATTAATGCTTTTTGAGAGAGTGATTTAGAGGCATATCATATTTTTACTGAGTTAAGTATTGTATGTAATTAGTTTTGCTACAACAAGTGTATGGGACATTGGAAAACATGTTGAATTTCCCCATGGGGATGAATAAAGTATCTATCTATCTATCTATCTATCTATCTATCTATCTATCTATCTATCTATCTATCTATCTATCTATCTATCTATCTATCTATCTATCTATCTATCTAACGCTCTCTATCTATCTATCTATCTATCTATCCATAAGTCCGTATGCCTGGGAAACGCGGAAGAAGAAGGCAAAGAAGAAAGTTAAGGACACTGAGAAAGAGCTAACAGATCTAAGTGTGCGAGATATCTTTGACGCTGCGTGGAATCGTTCGATGTGGGAAGCCATGATCGCCTAAGCCTGTAACGCGCAAGGCACATGAAGAGTAAAGAGAAGACTGTCGTGGCGTGCGTTTGCTCCAGGTGCTCTGGTTTCCTCTCCCAGTCGAAGACGTTCGTGTTTGTGGATTAATTGACACGATGGGTGTAATTGGCTGGCACAGTCTCTTTATGATGGAAGGCCCATTGACCATACTGAAATGTAATAAAATACTGTAAAAATTAAACACCGTCCCGCAAATTCCGTCTTTTGCATCCTCCATTAAAAGGACAGAAGCTTCAATGCGGAGTGTCATTGGCAGTTATGAGTGGCTTCTACCACCTCATGTCCATGTTGGTGTAATAACCGCATTTGGCCATATGCAGTTCCATTTGTTGGTTTCAAACTTGTCAGACAGAGTGGCGATTTCATTGGGCGCCACGGCAGCGCAGTGGTTAGCGCAGTGTTTTGGCATCTCGGAGCTTTCCGGACTCCTGAGTTCAATTGTTTCTGCCCGTGAGTGTGTAAGTTTCCTCCGGGTACTCCGGCCTTCTCACACATCCCAATATTAGGTTAATTGGTCATTGTAAATCGGCTGGGGTTAAATAAGCGGTTCATTGAAATAGTGAGCAAGGTTCTGTTTCCCTTGCTAATGATTCATACACAAAAACAGCAGAAAGGCAACGCAGTTACGAGAACAGTGGTAACTATCATTCTCTCTCTCTCTCTCTCTCTCTCTCTCTCTCTCTCACACACACACACACACACACACACACACACACACTCACACACACACACACACACACACACACACACACACACACACACACACACACACACACACACACACACACACGAGCCATGCGAGGAGCAGAGTGTTGGACGGACCACAGACTCCTCCGCACCACCCTCAAGCTACACATCGTTCAATCTCACAAAAAACGTCCAAAGGCAGTAGGTCATCCTTTAACAACTCCAAACTTCAGCACCCTCCGTGTCTACGCGAATTTCAAAATACTCTTAAACAGAAACCACCATCATCGATGACCTACTCACCAAGAAGAACAAGGCATTCAGAGGAATGGCAGGATGACCGGAGCTCCACCTGCAAAAAGGACAAATTCAAGTCCTATCAGGCACTCGCTCAATGGGAAATCCGTATAATGCGCGGCACATGGTGGAATCAGAAGGCGGATGAGTTTCAGCACTATGCTGACACAAATAACACAAGCAGTTCATCAACGCCATCAAGTCTGTCTTGGGTCCCTCAAGGTCAAGCACAGCTCCTCTGCTTTCTGCAGATGGGTCCTCGCTTATCAAGGACAAAAAGGGCATCAACATCAGATGGAAGGAACACTTCAGTCAGCTCCTGAACCGCCCCTCCACTGTCGACCAGTCAGTACTCGACCAGATTCCCCAGAGCCCAGTCCATGAGCACCTCAACAACCCCCCCCCCCCCCCTCAGCACAGCCATCAAACAGATGGGCTGTGGCAAAGCACCAGGCAAGGATGGCATTCCCGCAGAACTGTTCAAAGTCCTCAACCGGGAGTCACTGGAAGCATTCCAGGACGTCCTGGTCAGTATCTGGGAAGAGGAAATAATGCCACCCGACCTTTGGGATGCTGCAATAGTTGCCCTATACAAAAACAAAGGCCCGCGCACAGACTGTGGGAACTACCGGGGCATCTCCCTACTTTCCATCGCCGGCAAAATCCTGGCTCACATCATCCTCAATAGACTTATTTCAACAGTATCCGAAGGAAACCTCACAGAATCGCAATGCGGCTTTCGGCCTAAACGCAGTACTGTGGATATGATCTTCACTGTTAGAGAAATGCAGGAGAAATGCCTGGAGCAGAACATGAACTCGTACTTCGTCTTCATTGATCTGACTAAAGTGTTTGATACTGTCAACAGAGAAGCCTTGTAGATCATCCTCGGGAAACTTGGCTGCCCTCCAAAGTTCACCAATCTCATCCTCCTCTTCCACGACAACATGCCTGGAGAGATTCTCTCAGCTGACGAACCTAGCGAGAAATTTGACATCTCCAACCGCGCTAAACAGGCCCTTGTGCTTGCACCAGTACTTTTCAACCTTTTCTTCACTCAAGTACTAATGCATGCCGTCAAGGACCTAAAGCTGAGCATTTATATCCAATACTGCCTGAACGGGTCACTCTTTGACCTATGTCGCCTTGCAGCACACACAAAGACCCTCCGAAAGCTGTTAATAGAAGCGCTCTTTGCAGATGACTGCGCACTCATGGCGCACCAAGAGGACCACCTACAAACAATGGTCAGCAGATTCTCCGCCGCATCTAAATTGCTCGGCTTGACAATCAGCCTCGGTAAAACAGAGGTCCTCCTGCAGCCTGCACCTAATAGCGCCCCGCCACAGCCATGCATCACCATCGATGACACACAACTACGGAACGTCGACAACTTCAAATACCTGGGGAGTACCATCTCCAGCGACGGTGCCCTTGATAAAGAAATCACGTCAAGGATCCAGAAAGCAAGCCAGGCACTCGGAAGGCTCCGGGTCAAAGTTCTGCGGCACAAAGACATTCGCCTCTCCACTAAACTGAAGGTTTACAATGCTGTTGTGGCCTCATCAGTTCCATATGGCTGTGAAACCTGGACACTGTATCGCTGACATGTCAAACAGTTTGAACAATTCCACAATCGCGCTCTGCGATCAATCATGCAAATCCGCTGGCAAGACCATATCTCCAACCTGACAGTCCAGGACCGAGCCAATTCCACAAGCATTGAAATCAGGGTTTTGAAGGCTCAGCTCAGATGGACCGGCCATGTAAACAGCATGGATGAGTCCAGAATGCCTTGTCAGTTGTTCTACGGAGAACTGGAGCAGGGCAACCGTGCCCAAGGTCGCCCAAGGAAGAGGTACAAGGACAACCTGAATTCAAACCTTAAGTGGGCCAAACTCCAGCCCCGTGATCTCGAACACACTGCTGCTGGTCGGTCCAAGTGGTGCAATCTATGCTCCAAGGCAGCAAACAACTGGCGCATGCAGCGCCTCAAGGCGACTCACGAAAGACACAGGAAGGCGTCCGCTCCTGCCCCAACAGGCGTTGCTCCTTGCCCCATCTGCAACCGTATCTGCGCTTCGGACTTCTGCCTCGGAAGTCATATGCGTGCCCACAGACGTTGACTGCGCAACACATCCGTCTTCCTTGGACTTCGGACACTACTACTAATTGTGTCATGGAAATCAAATATATGTAAAACCCTGTAAATAAAATTCCAAATCACTGAACAAATGCCTTTTCAGGGTCCACGCTTGTCACTATTGCTTCTATTTTGTTTTTTTTTTGTATATGATCCATAATGTGAAGTGTCCTTCGTATATTGTCTTGTGTTCGGCGTTGTATAAAACCTGTCTGACCGTTATGTATCTAATCTTCTAATCGTTTGGTCGTGATGCAGGTAAATAATCTATAATCTACATTAAGAACGGATTTTGGTCTAATGACCAACATTCCATTTTATCCTTGCCTTCTTTCGGTACAACTGAGATTATCGCTTCCTTCCAGCTGGGTGACATTTGTGTCTTTGATACAGCCCAGTTCATTGTGTGGAGTAGAACAGGAATTAACTCATTTTTATATATAGATCCCATCAACATATTTTTACCCTTGCTGTTCTTTAGCTCTATCCACATTCACTCAACACCTTCAGCTCCCATGTCTTTCTAATGATTTATTTTCTTCTTTTTTTTTACCAATGGAGCCACGCCGTCTCCTCTCCTTCCTGCCTGTCCTTTTGATATATTCGCAATAAGCTCGAATTAGGTGTCCACTTGGATAATAACAGGATGCGGAGTGACCGAACCAATCAGAATACACTTCACAAGATGAAACACAAAATACCAGGGTTAACTGAGTGACACAACACCTAAACAATTCCGGTGCTCTAAACATCTCGGAGCACAACGGCATCCGGCTCCTGTTACGGGCTGGAAGATCTCGAGCTGGTGAAGCTAGCAGAAGATGGCAAAGGCTGCATCAATAAAAGTCCCGAGTCGTCTTGCAATCCATGACACAACTGTCTGACACTAATCTGTCAAAGGACCGAGTAGTGGCTTCAGAGAACGTGCTACAAACACCCGAATGCTCAACAATGGTTAGAGGGAGAAATACGCAGAGTTTTCAGAGGGTTCAATGTTCGGAACCCCCTCTTCCCTTGATATAACCGCAATGGGAAATCCAACTGGAGTTAATCTCCAGACGGCAGCGCTCACGAGACCCCAGGAACTCTCGTTCCTCCCCACCATGACAAGATAACGCTCCTGGGAGAAGAGGCTCACTCCACACCGAGGGTTCCCAAACCCTTTGGGCAATCAACGTCAGCGGTGCGTAAAAAGAGCTGAGTTCAGTCAGAACGGCGATCGAATCTGAAAGACAGAGTTTCACGGTGATTCCTCTGAGCTGAGGAGCCACCAATCAGCAAGATGTAGTGTGTAAAAAGAGTTATCTTTCAGTCAGATCCGTGTTCATGATTTAAAAAGCAGTCCTTTGCGACAGTTTTCGCTGAGATGGGCAATGAAAATCACTGTAGACAGAGTTACATTTCCATCAGAACGGGGATCTATGGAGATTTTAAAGACAGCGCTTCATGGTAATTGATTGGAAGAGCGTCCATTCAGCAAGAGGGATCCATTAGAAACGGTCAATAACAATAACTCAAGAGCCACCTTAGCGGCCATTCTTTTGGATGTGCCAGTGTCTGGAGTGTCTTTGGCTAATTAGATTTCGGCTAGATCAGGCTTGGGAGAAGAATCTATTTTAAGTTATTCTCTCTCTTTGTTCTTACTTGTTCATTCTTAGTGGAAATGGCTCCAGGGGCTGTGTTTTGTATTCCTTGTGGGATATGGATTGCCCGGAGTCCCAGGTAAACACATCCGAACCAGGTGCACCGAGTTGCAGATTCTGAGAAGAACGTTTTAAGGAACTAGAGCTGCAACTGCATGTCCTTCGGCTCATACGGGTAAATGGGTAGGTGCTAAACAGAGGTTACAGGGGAGGTCGTCAACCCTAGAATGCAGGAGACAGGTAAATGAGCGACTGTCAGGATAAAGAGTGGAACTGCACAGCCAGTGCAGACTACACCTGTGGCTGTTTCCTTCAGTAATAATTACACAACATTAAATACTGTTGACGGGGTCGCCCTACCGGGACAGGTGTGGAAACAGTGACCGGGTTACTGAATCTGGAGCTGTGGCTCCGAAGAGCAGAGATGTAAAAACGACTGCAGAGTGTTAATGGAGATCCCATAATCCTAGAAAATGAAATGAGGTTGTGTGGGCGCAGTAACGATACACGAGTGGCATGTTACCTCCCTGCTGCCAGGATCAGGGATGTCTCTGAATCGGTCCAAGGCATTTTCAAAGACGAGGGTGAGAGCCATAAGTACTAGTACGTATTGGAGTGAATTATATATGGAGACAAAGTGCGGAAACCCTGAAGAAAGATTTTAGGGAAATCGGTAGAAACTAAGATACAAGGCTTTCAGGGTGCAAATCTACTAATTGCTACTTGTGTCATGAGCCAGTCATCGTAAGAATAGGAAGATTTGGCAGATGCTTGCATCGCTGATGAGCTAGTGCAGGAGGCACTCAGGGACTTAGATTCATCAGTCATTGGGATCTCTTCTGAGGAAGGTATGACTTGTACAAAAGGGACTGATTACACTTGAACCCGAGGCGGTCCAATATCCTTGTGTGGCTGAAGGAAGATTATAGCTACGAGCCTAATGTCCAGGGATGTACAATGTGCCGCAAGGACAGACAGGACGGCAGAGGGGGTGGCGTGGCTCTGATGCTGAAAGAATGAAACTAAATCATTAGGAAGAGCTGACAATAGAAAGAAAAGTATTGAATCGTTGTGGATGGAGCTAAGAAACTGCAAGTGTAAGAACTCCCTGTCTTAGTCACTGAGGAATTGAGTAAAAAGCTTAAGGAAAAAGAACACTAAGGGAAAAGTGATCACAATATGATTGAATTTATCCCGAGAAAGTTACGCTAAACAAAGATGTATCAAGTTACAGCAGAATAAAGGTAATTAGGGTCATGGAGAGGAGTTGGACAAAATTGATTGCAAAAGAACATTTAGGACGTTGGCAGAACACACCGGCTGGAATTTCTGTCGGCAGTTCAAAGGCACCGCAGATATACATCCCAACAGAACGAAGTATTCTGAAGGCAAAATTAATCAATCGTGGCCAAGAAAAGAAGTTAAAGCCAACAGAAGTCCAAACGGTAAACATTAATAATACAGCAAGAAACACTGTGAATTCGGAGGAATAGGAAGCTTTTAAAAACCAACAGAAGGAAACTACTAAGTGATGAAGAAGGTGAAGGTAGAAAACGAAGGTAAGCTGACCAATAATATTAAAGATGATACCAAATGTTTCCTAAGATAATTAAAGTGTAAAAGACAGACGAGAATGGATATTGGGCCGCTGTAACTAGGTGCTGTGGAGGTAGTAATGGGTGACACGGAATTGGTAGATAACCTGAATATGTAGTTTGCATCCGTGCTCATTGTGGAAGACAGTAGCATGATGGGTGTGAATTCAGCATTCCTTGAAAGAAAGTTCTGGAGAACCTCAAAGTTCTGGGATAGATCAGTCACCTGGACCAGACGGTGTAATCTCAGAAAGAAACCCCCTCTGCACTGTCCATTCGCATAGTGTGCGGCAGAAATAAATCACGTGGCTCCTCTAACTGTTATAATTCTCAAAAAATGGTGTACATGTTTTGTTCTTCACTGCTCTCTGAGTAAAGTATTATCACATGATGTCAACACCTGAACTTCCTCATATTGGGCTTCTTGGAACTTCAAACCCTCAGGGCTTGGACGGCTGTATAAAGGTGCTGGACAGGTATTAAAGGTGGACACGGAAACGGCGGACCACCTGAATAGGTATTTTCCATCAGAGTTCACTGTGGAAGACACCAGCATGGAGTGTGTGGATTCACTATTCCTAGTGAGAAAGTTCTGGGGAACCACAAACGTCTGAAGGTAAATAAGTCACATGACCATATAGGGTTAATTTCAGAAATTAACTACGTGACCTCTTTATCTACTTTACTTCTCAAAAATAAAAAAGAAATGTTTTGTTCTTCAGTGCTTTCTGCGTAAAGTGTTATCTCATGATGTCAACACCTCAACTTCGCTATATTGAGCTTCTTGGAACTTGAAACCAAGAGAGTCTCTACCGAGGTGGAGTAACTCATCTCCTCGGCTAACTCGGAACCAATTTCCCAACTTTGCTAAATCAGCATCCAAATTCCGCACAAGACACAACTCCTCGATGTACCTCAAGCACTCGAAGCATCCCACCGCCCGTCGCTACGCAGATCCTGTACAAGATTTCTTTTGTGCGTTCAGGAGTATTTAACGTCTGAGTACAAGTATCCGAAACTGCTAAGGACTTTGATGAAGCTGGAGATTCCAGGATAGGGTGAGATACATTTCCATGGATTTATATTAATTTGGAAATGTGGCGGCTGATCAGAGATCATCAGCGTGCCTGCGCTGCCAAAGAAATCCTGCCTTACTGCTTTTGGGAGGGTTTTTCACGAGATTGCACTCAGTCAGTCAATGAAGGCAGGGCAATGGGATTGTCAATAAGCAGTTCAGTGAGAAGAACTTCAGAGATGGCTAAGGCTGAACTTGTTTTCCAAGCGGCGAAAGCCGCTGACCGATGACCTGACAAAAGAAAATAAGATAACAGCTGCAGAGATGGTGTAGACAGTCAGAATCGCTTTTCCGTGGTAGGTAAGGTTTAGATTTATCTTGAAGGAAGGAAAGGAAACTTATCCGAATATGTGATAGGCTTTTTTAAAATTTATTTTAATTTCTAAATAGATATGGAGAAAGAGCACAGTAACCGTCCCTTCTGGCCCGACGAGACCGTGCCGCGCAATTACCCCCATGTAACCAATTAACCTACCGGCGTCTCAAGTTTCTGCGGTTGAAAAGTTTGTAATATGAGGAACGTTCCATGGTCCTGGGCTTCTACTCTCCGGAAGTCAGAAGAATGGGGGTTGTCTTCATCGAAACCTGTCGAATGTTAAACGGCCTCGATAGAGTGGATATGAAGTAGATATTTCCTATGGTGAAGTAGGCTAAGAATAAACGATACAGCCTCAGATTAGAGGGCCGTCCTTTTAGAAACGAGATTATAAGGACTTCCTAAAGCCAGAGAATGGTGATTCTGTGGAATTCATCCAGCAGACTGCTGTATATTTATATATTTTTAACGCAAATGTTAGTAGCTTTTTAATTGGTCAGGGCATGTTCGAATACGGGGTGGGGGAAGCAAGAGATTTGGTCTGAGAAGGAAAATGGCGGAGCAGACTCGATCGACCCTCATTCTGCCCCTATATCTTACCGACTCATAATTTCATGTGCGCGGAAAGCGGAGCGCACAGAAGAAATCCATGCATTTTCGGGGTCAACTTCTAAACTCCCTGCAGACAGCGGCGTGAATGGAACTGGGTTCGTTGGCGCTGCAGAAAAGCTATGCCAATCACTATTGAACCATGTCGTCCATAATCAGTTGAGAGCTTCAGCGTGGCTGCCAGAATGGCAAACATCATATCCAATGACTACGTTTCAGAGATATTTATGCAGGGACATGAGCAGATGAGACACACAAGGTCACAGGTTAAAAGGGTTGGAAACATTATTGGTGTGAATGGGAAAATCGTAGGCATGGCCTGCTCGGCCAAGGGCCTGTCCCTACAATGTACTTGTAGCAATAGTAGTAGTAATGCTAGTAATGGTTGTAGTGGAGCAGTGGTTGAAGTAGTTTACAAGGTTATGAGAGCAGAGATAGAGTTGACTGGCAGTATCAGTTGAGAGGGGGTAAGATGAAATGATATGTAATCAGCAGGAATGTGCTGTCTGAGGTGGCGGTGGCAGATACATTGAGATTTTTTAAGAGACGTTTGGATGAGCACATGAATGTGAGGGAATTGCAGATTGTGTCACCAGACGCGATTGGCCATGTGACTACGTATGTAGTTGTTTCTGCCCAATATTGTGGGATATTTCTGCACTGTATTCCTCCGCATTATACAGTACTCTGCAAAAGTCTTAGGCTTTGTATTGAGAGACTCAGGTGGAACAGGCCTTTCTGCCCAATGAGCCTGCACCGCCCAGCAACCAACCTATTTAACCGCAGCCTTATCACGAGATTGTCATGGTTCCGGTTTGCCGTTCCCCTTCAACACTTCTTTCTCCCTGATCATGCCCCAATATCAGTCAATTGCTGCCAGTTACACAATTATCGTACTTTTATCAGAGACTGGGAAATAAATACGATGGCGACTCTATCACAGGTTGCCAGTTCGATGGTCGATTCACGTGTGATACTTCGTTCCCTGTTCCGATTAGAACCGGTAATTCTAAGTTCCGCTCTAGTTCTAGAGAGTCCCTGTGAATCCCGTCTCCTTGTCAGGATCCCTCTGGTTTCCTGCTCTACGTTCAGGTCTACGCCAGACTCCCCAACTGAGTCGACGTGCCAGTGTCCAGCGCTTGGGTTCTCCTCCGTTGCCCCCGTGTAACAGAGATATTTTACAATGACCAAATTACCTCATAACTAGCACGTCTGTGGAACGTGGCGAAAAGCGGAGTACCCGGAGCAAACCCACACGGTAACAGGAACTAGTATTACTGGCTGTAGCAGCCTGCTCACTCGAGTCCAGTGTAATATTCTCCTGGTTGCAGAGACTGATCCCGGATCCACAGAACCGCGGTGTTCGGGTGGATACCCTTCATAGCGAACGCCACCGTGTGACTTTGTTTCACTGGGGGAGGCTAAAACACATGCAGCCACCACACGGAGTTTGACAGTTCTGGGCGGTCAGGGTCCAGTGGCGAGTAATGAAAGAAGATTGTGGTCTCTGCGCTGCAGCAGACTTACTCCGTCTTCAATGCCATATTATGTGTTCTGTTTCTGCTCCGTGTGGCCCTTCCCCCCTCGTTCTCCATCGTTCTCCTTCCCCCCTCAATAGCTTTTTGCTCAATTCTTCACCCCTCTAACTTACACAACTTTTCCACCACCAGACCCGACAATGTCGCTCTCTGAAGGAATGTCCAATTTGACGCTCACTGGGAATCTGTCCTCCTACAATTTCACGGACAGTCGATACAGCAAGGAGTGGGGAGCACCTTTCGTCATGTCAATGTCCATCCTCATCCTCACCGTCCTACTGGGCGTTCCGGGCAACGGCGCAGTCATCTGGATGACGGGCTTCAAAATGAAGACAACTGTCCACACTGTGTGCTTCCTGAACCTGGCTGTGACTGACCTGATGTATTGCCTGTGTCTCCCCTCACTCATGGTCGAAATCTCCGGGATTCTCACTGGGGACATGCACATTATCCTTTTGGCGATCACTATGACAATTATGTTCCTAAACGGATCTGTCAGCATAAGTGTGTTATGCCTGATCAGCATCTATCGCTGCCTGGCTATTACACGGCCCATCTGGTTCCGGCAACATCTGAGACTCGCATGGGTACGTGCGACCTGCTTCGTGGCCTGGGTCATAGACATCGCCATAGGGCTGCCTGCTTTGATCCTTCGGAACCTTTCCAATACGGCGCTGATTTTGTCTGCCCTCAGCTTCGGTCTCCCCTTTGTGATTATGATTATTTGTTACGCCGTCATTGGCTGGAGGCTGCACGAGGGGAGGTTCGCTGATTCAAGGAAGTCAATAGGCCTGCTTGTGACAGCGGTCGCCGCCTTTGTGATCTTCTGGCTCCCCTTCAGTCTCTGGATCCTTCAGTCCTACCAACCATCTTCATTGTTCGTCTGGACTGGATCATATTCTTTCAAGCCCTGGCCTCACTCAACAGCTCCCTCAACCCTCTTATCTACGTCTTCGCAGGAAGCGACTTCTGTCAGGTCTTCAAGCGCTCCCTGTTTGCCTCGCTCCAGCTGGCCCTCACCGAGCATGAGCTACAGGGTGAGACCCCGAACAGCAATCCCACCTCAAATAGAAATGTCTGACCAACACCTCTTGGGTCCTCAGCCGACCAGTATCTCCTGACCACAGACACAGTGGACGGTCGGCGGCCATTATGATCAGCGCTCGAGGCTTTCCTGCAACTTATTCTAATCTCTTAGAACATAGAGTGTAGAACAGTACAGCACAGGGATAGTTTAAAAGACTCTAAACTATCAGTTTTTACCAGCAAACCAATCTGCGCAACACCAAGCACCCACCACTCACTGTGTAAACTATTTGCCCCTCGCATATCCTATGGAATAACACCCTTTCCTCTTAAATGCATACCCTTTGGTGTTAGACATTTCAAACTTAGGTAAAATATACTCTCTATCTGAGCATTACATAACTTTCCAAATCTCTGTCAGATCTCCGCTGTCTTTGAGCCGGCCTAATTTCCATTACGATATAGCAATCCATGGCCTCCTCCATTGTTGAGATGAGGCCACAATCAAGCTGGAGGAACAACAACTTTCTTCCATTTAGGTAGCCTCTAACTTGATGGCATGAAAATTGATTTCTCAGACTTACGATAATGCACTCCCTGCTCTACCATTCCCCATTCTCTATCTTCCTCTGTCACCTTGCCTGCCCATTGCCTCCTTCTGTTGCATTTTCTACCGTATCTTTCTTTCATAAGCTTCTGTCCTCTTCCCTTCTCGAGTCCTGTTTGTCTTTCACCAATCAACTTCCCAGCTCTATACTTCATCCCACCTCACCCAGTTTCAATTATTACCTTGTGTTTCTCTCTCCCCTCTCTCCACCTTTTCAATCTCCTCATCTTTCTCCCCCCGGTCCTTCTGAAGGGTCTCAACCTGAAACGTCGACTGTGCATTTTTCCAAGATGCTGCCTGGCCTCTTGTGTTCCTCCACAAATTTGTGTGTGTTTCTCGGAATTCCGGCATCTGCATATTTGATCCTTTTCACATCAACTCTGTCTAGGCCTTTCAATATTCAAAAGGTTTTAATGACATCCCATTCATCCTTCTGAATTCTAGAAAGTACAGACCCGGAGGTATCAAACGTTCCTCGTATGATAACCTTTTCATTACCGGAATCAGCCCTCTCCAATGCCTGCACTTCTTTTCTCAGATGAGCAGCCCAAACTGCTCACAAACACAAGTGAGGACTCACCTGTGCCTTATAAAGCCTCAGCATCACATCCTTGCTCCTGTATTCCAGACCTCTTGAAATGAATGCTAACATGGCATGTGGCTTCTGCACCACCGATTCAACCGCCAAATTAACCTTTAGGTGTTTCCTTCGCATCTCAGAATTTTCTGTTTCTCTCCCCCATTTGGAAAATAGTCCATACATTTGTTTCTGCTACCAAAGTGCATGACCATATATTGTCCAACATAATATTTCATTTGCCACTTTCATGCCCATTCCCCTAATCTGTCTAAGTCCGTCTGCATCCTATCTGTCTCAACACAAACTCCCGCGCCACCAATCTTCGTATCATCTTCAAACTATTCCATCATCCAACTTATTGATATACAGCATAAAAAGAAGAGTTCCCGGCACTGACCCCTACAGAATACCTCCACTCACCTTTTTTTTTGTATCTTAAGCTTCCTGATCACCTCCGGTTTATTACATAAACCCAATCCAGAATAGCTGATCCCAAAGTAGGTCAATGACAAACTGTTCGACAAAACCATCTCCTAGGCGTTCAACAAACTCACTCTCTTGAGTTTCATTTCCAACCTGATTTTCCCAACCGACATGCATGTTGAAATCTCGCATGACTATCATAGCATTGTCCTTTTGATATTTAGCTCCCAACTGAGACCTTCCTTCAGCAAACGCTCAGCGATGAACACAATATCGTCCCTGATAATTTGTTATAATGCAACAGGATCATCTACCATATTTCATATGCTCTGTGCGTTGAGATACAACATATTGCGGACTGTATTTGCTACCATTTACAATTCTGCATCTCTAATGCACTGATACCCATCCTGCTGACTGCAATTATGTCCAATCATCTGCCTGCCCTTCCAGACTGTAAACTATTTTTGTTTGTTTTTTTCTTTTTTTGCCATCGTCCGATCATGAGTTTTTAAAGTCACCATCACTCCAATACATAAGGTATATCAATGCCGTTTGCCCAGGATAGAGGTCATCTTTGCGAACCCTTCTGAGGGAAAGTACTTCGGCAAAGTTAATTTAGCTGAGGTCTACCTGCAGATGGAGATGGAAGAAGAGTCCAAAGTGTTTCTCACGATAAATACTCACAAACGGCCTTATCTCTGTAATAGGCTTGTTTTGGAGTAACATCTGCACCTGCTCTCAGGCAGAAAGCTATCGACCTGGTACTGCAAGTCTCCCAGGCAGTTAGATGACATCAATGTTGCCAGTAGAGATGACAATGAACATCTCCAAAGCCCCTGACAGCATTAAAGAGAGTAAAAGATTTGGGGCTCTGAGCACGACACATAAACTGTACACCTCTGCCCACTAACTGTCATTTGGATTTATTGATTTAGCATTCAAGGGGTTATGATGTCACCAATGACTCCAGCAGTCATCATGTCAGCTGACAATGTTGGAACTCAAGTGTGGAGGAGATACAGACTCTCAATGCAGAGATTGTGACCAGAGTTTATTCATCAAAATTCCAACAGAACAGCAGTCGCTTTGCCGATTGTCACAGTGAGACATAACATTCCTCAAACTAGGACCCCGCGATTAGCTCTAATTGGGAATCCACTAAAATAATACAAAAAAAACTTGGAATCCCCGAGCCTAACAAAACAAACTGAACAAGTCTGAACAGAAAGCAAAGGATACCGCATCAAAAAGAGAGAGTCACTCGAGAAAAAAAAGCACGAAGAAATGTCATTCTTTAACATGTCTCTTTAAACAACAGTTAACAAATCCAAGTGCTCCAGTACTCTTAAAGCTCACTAACACATTCTGGAACCCTGCAGAGACACGAAGTGCTGGTGCCACTGGCAAATCCCGATCGATGCACTAGGGAGATCATTCAGACTGGCTGCACGACCATCTGGTGTTGAGGGCCAGTACAGAGGAAGGCGGAGGAGGGGGTCTGCAAACAGAGGCAGTCATGAATGGTCGGCCCCGAAACAGCAGCATCGGACAGGGGTCGGTGGGCTCTCCCTACAGAAGGACTATTTGTGCGGATACTCTCCTCTTACACAGATGAAAAGGCGTTTCCCATCTTCTCAGATTAACGTGATTATTGGACTGTATTTTGTATGAGTTTCCTTCAGTTTTTCCGTGTTTCTTTCTTGTGGCCGATTGGCGGGGGGCGGGGGCTGACCTGTTAATTGTTGTGTGTGAGAGGCTCCGTTGGGGTATTCGGTTGTTATTTTGTTTGCTTTTTTTTAACTGCGGGCGAGGGGGGTATAATGGGTCTGCGAGTTTTGTTTCTTTTATTTTTGGTGCCGGGAGGGCTGGTGGAATCGATGTGTTTTCTTTCATCAACACTCATGGTCTTTTTGTCTTTAATGGCTTTCTGGAGTAAACAAATGTTACAGTTTAATCACTCATGCAGCGATAATGAGTGTGATAATAAGCCAGACCACAATGATCCGTCTAACTTATACTGAGTCAACACCCACCATCATGTCCACAAGTCACAATTTCACGCAGGCGGCGACCCCTGCTGTTTGCCCTGGGGAAGAGGGCGGGCCACGAACATCTGAAGCGCCATCCAGCCGACGCCGATTTTTAAAGTACTTGGCTTCTTCCCCCTCAGTGGCAGGTCCCATCAGCACCACTCCTCTCAATGGTATCTCCCATTACAGAGATCTTCCACCCCTACCGCCTCTCCCCCGCCTTCCACACAACCATGGCGACGAGATAGCTGGCCGTTGCCAACTTCAACAACCGGCTTTACTTGTACCCTTTGGTGGAGACACCTCCACCAGGTGCTTCGGCACAACGAAGTAGTTGAGGGTCCGGGCGGAGCAAGTGCCGATTTACCCGTTAGTGTAAGATTCAAAATTAAGACGTGCGTTTCTGACAGGTCCGGGTTAAAGTCAAAGGACAAGTATGATTTAATTATGTTTAGGGACAAATGTGATTTAATTATGTCTGGGTTAAAGTCTGTAAACAAGTGTGATCTAATTATGAATGCAGAAGCCTTGACAAAATTAACTGTTTGTGGAATCATTGAAGTCCTGAGATATGGACTATTGTTTTACAGAAACGTGTAAAAAAAAACTCCAAATATGGAATGGGAAAACAATGTGTACCTCCCGAGTCAGGGAGGAAGGGTGGTAAGGAAGAAGGATAAAACCTGCTGCCCTGTAAGGTTCAGGGTTCCCTTCTCTGAGGGGGCCCAGCTCTGCAGAACTGTTAATAAACTTTGTTTCCTTGAATTTGTCTTGAAGCCATTATTCGGGAGCGTGGCACGTTTCTGACAACTTGGGGCGCTCGTCCGGGATCCACACTCCGGCCGTGAGGGGGGCAAGGAAGGACATCGGAGAAGGTGCACCCTGCCGAGTTCGGCAGTCCCTGATTCCCTGCGTGGCTTGAGCGAGTGATATCCGGCGGACTCAAGGAAGCAAAGAGGGGTTGTCGAGGCAGTCGAGACAGTGAGCGATCGAGTAATTTCTGTGCACAGGACCCAGGTAAGAGATCCTGCAGTGACGTGGTGCACGAGAATTGTGGAACTACGGGGTTACCCTGCAGGTGAATCCTGCAGAGACGTAGTGCACGAGAATTGTGGAACCACGGGGTAGCCTGCAGGTGAATTCCTGGGCGATGGCGGTAATACAGTTTCCGGAATTGGACAGGAGTGACCGAGCTAGGTGGGTCACATTCAAATTAAATTCCTGCAGAGACGTAGTGCACGAGAATCGTGGAATTACGGGGTGCCTGCGGGTGGATTGGAACCGGGCAAGTCCTCGAGATGGGGAATAAGGGGTCTAAGAGAGACAAGGGTAAAGGAAATCCAGGCGCCAATGATGAAAAATATGCCGGGGTACCCCCTGATAGTCCGTTGGGACGGATGCTAGAAAATTGGGATTACGGGAGGCGAAAAGGGAAGTCAAAGAGAAAAATGATACAGTACTGTGAATTCTGGTCCCGCCAGCCGATCTAAGGGTCAGCTGTGTGGTGGCCTAAGTTCGGGTCCAGCGAGGATTGGGTACAACAAGCCCTTAATCTGTACGTGAATTCAAAACCTAACGTTAAACCCGAAGAAAGTGATTATGCCCTATGCTGGTTACCAACGACAAATAGTTATAAATTGAAAACGATAAATGAAGGGGGACAGAAAAAGAATACATGGGAGGTGCTCAACCACCTGCCACCCCCATAGGTGCCCCCTTCCGCTCCGCAAATCGATGACCTTGAGGCAAGGGAAAGTGAAAATGAATCGGCAGCGGCAGCCGGAGAAGATGCAGACCAGGGTGAAGAGGGAACGGAGCGTGCAAAACCGCAGGGTGTAGAAGCTAGGAGGGTGAAAACCAGGTCACAAACAGCTAAAAATCACAAAGAGGAAGTCGAACAGACCGCCAGACTATATCCTCTGAGAGAAGTGCCTATGGGAGGAGCAATTGGAGGGACGGGGTATGTTAATGTTCCCCTGTCTAGCGCTGAGGTACGGAATTTTAAAAAGGAAATGAAAGGCCTATTAGAAGACCCCATGGGCCTGGCCGAACAGTTGGATCAATTCTTAGGACCCAACATTTATACCTGGGATGAAATGTACTCAATTATGGGAACCTTGTTTTCCACCCAAGAAAGACAAATGATAAGACAGGCGACCATAGTAATGTAGGAAAAGGAAAGGCCAAACGAAGCAGAGCCGCAACAGAAATTCCCTCTTGTAGACCCAGGATGGAATAAGCAAACAGAAGGGGGCCGGAAAAATATGAGGGATATGCGAGAATTCCTGATAAAGGGGATAAGGCAGGCGGTCCCCAAAGGACACAATTTCACCAAAGCCTTTGGGAACCACCAGAACCCCGATGAGACCCCGACCGATTTCCTGGATAGGATTCGGAAAAATATGCAACAATATGCTGGGGTAGACCCAGAGAAAGAGGTGGGACAACAGTTAATACGAGTGGAGTTTGTGTCTAAAGCCTGGCCAGACATTAGGAAAAAGTTGGAGAAAATAGAAGATTGGAATAGCAAGCCCTTGAGTGAATTACTACGTGAGGCTCAGAAGGTCTTTGTCAGGAGGGATGAAGAGAAACAAAAGAAGGCAGCCAAGATAATGTTCCAGACGGTCCAACAGGTGACCGCAGACAAAAGAGAAAGAAGAGACCCATGGCCGGGACGAAGTGACAGCCAAGATCGAAGTAGGGGACCCAGGAGGGCCCCTAGATGTTTTCACTGCAATGAGGAGGGACACTTCAGGCGCGAGTGCCCCAAATACCGACGGGAAGTGCACTCGTATGCCATGATGGAAGATGAAGACTAGGGGGGTCGGGGATTCCTACCCTTGGGGAAAAGAAACTATCGACAGGAACCCCTGGTAAACTTGAAATTAGGTCCCCAAGGGTGTGACACAACCTTTATGGTATATTCGGGTGCCGAAAGATCTAGCGTAATCCAGATACCTCCCGGCACCCGGACAGGAACAAAAGTAATGGGGGTATCCGGTATCGGAGGAAAGACAATACAAGTGCCCATTGTGGACAACGTGGAAGTCGGATATGAATTTAGGGCAACAAGGCAAGACCTTCTCCTGCTACCCTCGGCGGGGTTTAACCTATTAGGAAGGGATCAGCAAGTTCAATTGGGTATTGGAACCGTGCCAAGCAATGGAGAAATAATAGTAAAATTATTCGCATTAAAAGAAGAAGACGATCAGAAAATAGAGCCCGAGGTATGGTATAGAGAGGGAAACAGGGGAGGATTGAACATCAGCCCTTTACAGATCACCTTGCTACCGGATGGTCGCCCAGTGAGGAGGAAGCAGTATCCCATCGTGATGGAGGGAAGAAAAGGGCTGCAGCCGGTGATTGAAGGACTGATCGCTGACGGACTACTGGAGGAATGTATGTCACCGTATAATACCCCAATACTCCCGGTGCGCAAGCCAGATGGGACTTATCGGATGGTACAAGACCTGCGGGGCCTAAATGCAGTTGTCCAAACCCGATACCCGGTAGTGCCCAACCCTTACACACTGATGAGTAAGATCTCCCCTGACCATGAATGGTTCAGTGTAATAGATCTAAAAGACGCCTTCTGGAGTTGCCCGCTAGAAGAGAGCAGTCGTGACATGTTTGCGTTCGAATGGGAAAATCCTACGACGGGGCGGAAAAGACAACTCCGGTGGACGGTCCTGCCACAGGGGTTCACCGAATCACCTAACCTATTTGGGCAAGTCTTGGAGCAAGTACTAGCGGAATTCCAATGTGCTCCAGAGAGCCAACTGCTACAGTATGTGGATGATCTATTACTATCCGGGCCAACACAGGAAGGGGTGCAGGAAGACACCATCAGACTACTGAACTTCCTGGGGAAGAAGGGACTGCGGGTCTCAAAGAAAAATTTGCAATTTGTAGAAAAGGAAGTAAGGTATCTGGGACACCGGGTCAGTAAAGGACAGCGATGCATTACTCCAGAAAGGATAGCTGGAATAACGGGAATGTCACTACCACGTACCAAGAAGGAGATACGACAGTTCCTGGGGTTAGTGGGGTATTGTCGAATCTGGATTGAGAATTATACTCCCCTGGTGAAATTTCTGTATGATAAGCTGGGACAGGATGAGCAAGCGGTAAAATGGACTAAGGAGGAAGAACAAAAGTTCAACCACATTAAGGGGCAATTGATCCGTGCTCCGGTGTTAGCCTTACCAGCCCTGGAAAAACCATTCCAACTGTATGTCAGCAATGCCGAAGGAATGGCCCAAGGGGTACTCACCCAACTAAAAGGAGGAAAGTGGCAACCCGTGGCCTTCCTGTCAAAAATGTTAGACCCGGTATCGCGTGGATGGCCCACCTGTATCCAAGCAGTGGCAGCGACAGCGGTATTGGTAGAGGAAGCCCGGAAACTAACCTTTGGAGGGAAGATCACAGTGCATTCTCCACACTCGGTCAGCACCTTACTGGCCCAGAAGGCACACCGGTGGTTGACTGACTCTCGCATCTTAAAGTACGAGACTATCCTGATGACCGGAGAAGACCTGAACTTCGCAAAAGATTCCAGTTGCAACCCAGCCCAGTTCCTATATGGAGGACTGGAGGAAGAGGAGTCAGAGCATGACTGCATTGAACTTCTGGACTTGCAAACGAAAAGTCGGGAAGACTTACAGGAAGCTCCTCTGGGAGAAGGGCAAGAGCTATATATAGATGGATCGTCTCGATGTATTGATGGGATACGGCATAGCGGATATGCCATCATCGACGGAGAAACGGAAAGAATAGTGGAGTCCGGGAGATTACCGGGAAATTGGTCGGCCCAGTCGTGCGAACTATACGCACTCCAGAGGGCTCTGAGGATATTGGAGAAGAGAATCGGAACCATATACACTGACTCTAAGTACGCCTATGGGATAGTACATACCGTTGGGAAGATATGGAAAGAAAGAGGACTGATAACGGCCAGGGGAAAGGGACTGGCACATGAACAAATGATAAGTATGACACTGGAAGCCCTGGCCTTACCAACTGAGATTGCAGTAGTACATGTACCCGGACACCAAAAAGGGTCAACACCTGAAGCGGTAGGGAACCATCTAGCAGACGGAGAGGCCAAACGAGCAGCAGTCGAAGAACCGATACAGCTCCTGACCTTGATACCAGTGAGGGAAGGACTTACTAAACAACCTGTGTTTACTCGAATGGAGATTGATAGCATGAACCAACTAGGAGCCCGAAAAGACACTGATGGTAAATGGACGGTCCCTGATGGGAGACAGGTACTAAATAAGGAAGTAACCCGCAACATCCTCCAACAGTTGCACCATCAAACCCACTGGGGAGTACAGGCCATGAGTGATACAATTCTGAGGGACTATGTATGCAAAGGAATATACACACTGGCCCAGCAAGAGGTAACTGGATGTCCGACATGCCAGCGGATAAACAAGAAAGTGATGCGATCTACTCCAAAAGGTGGCCAGCCACTGGCCATGAGACCGTTCCATAGAGTCCAAATCGACTTTACCGAACTACCCCCAGTGCAGAGATGGAAGTACCTGTTAGTAATAGTGGATCACTTTACCCACTGGGTGGAAGCATATCCGACTACCAAAGCTGATGCGCCTACGGTAGCCCGAATACTACTTGAGAACATAATCCCCAGATATGGGATCATGGGGTCCATAGACTCGGACAGAGGGACACACTTTGCCTCCAGGACGCACCAGTTAATTTGTGATGCACTGAGTATCCAATGGAAATACCATACCCCGTGGCATCCCCAGAGTGCGGGACGAGTAGAAAGAATGAACAGCACCCGAAAGGCACAACTGACCAAGTTGATGTTAGAAACCAAACTACCATGGACTAAGTGTCTCCCTATTGCCCTTTTAAGAATACGAACAGCGCCCCGCAAGGACATAGGAATATCCCCATATGAGATGTTGTTCGGACTCCCGTATTGGAATAAGGTGGAAGGGTACCCCACGCTACAAGGGGGTGATATCTTTGTAAGGGACTATTTACTGGCACTATCTCGTTCCTTTGCAGAACTACGGAAAAAGGGTCTCTTGGCCCAGACTCCGCCGCTCGACTTTGCTTTACATCAGATCGTGCCTGGAGATTGGGTTCTGGTAAGGACCTGGAAGCCGGAGAAGTTACAGCCACAGTGGGAAGGCCCTTTCCAGGTCCTGCTAACAACAGAGGCGGCTGTACGGACAAAAGAAAAAGGGTGGACACACGCATCCAGGGTAAAAGGACCGGTGAAGCCCGAAAGCCACACTGAGTGGACCTGTGTTCCCGGTGAAGAACCGTTGGTGGTGAGGCTGAAAAGGCAGCAAAAATGAACTCTATGTGGACTGTGACATTATTGATTGTAATATATTTGATTCTATATGTCGGGGAAATTGAAGGGAAATGTGACAAGTGCAGAACCGTGGTACGAGTGGGGCAGAGGGTGTTCCCAGGATCATTTGTGTCCCACTCGCATGTGAATGATCGATGCTATGATCTAAGCAAGAGAGAAACATGTTGGGAGAATAGTAAACCTTATTACCAAGTCTATAATAAAGGATACATGGGAAAGGGGGGGACCATGAGAAGTCTCAGCTGTCCCAGGAAAGACCGGTGGTTGTGTATAAACAAGGGAGGGCAGTGGGACATCCCATCTACACTGGTTAAGGAACATGCAGATAAGGTAAAGGAGATTATAATACAGGATGAGAAGAAAAAGGAGGCGGAAGAGCGCGAGCAAAGGAAGGCGGCAGTGGTCTCCACGGACCCGTCTATATATCAGGAGATAGAGAGAGATATAGTCCTCCCCGATGTTAAAGAGAACCTCTTTATAGACTTAGCGACTCGGATTGCCACGAGCCTAAATGTGAGTGGTTGTTGGGTCTGTGGAGGACCGCACATGAGTGAACAGTGGCCGTGGAGGGGTGAGAGCTTGAGTGTGTGGGAATTGCTTGCGCACAATTGGACAAATGTCCCAGACCGGAAGAAGCAAAGGTGGAAATTGACCAATTACCCGGAGGGACAAGTATGTGTTGAAAGAAAGGGGAAAGTAAAGGTGGGAGAAAGTCCCTGCCGAAGCATTAAATTAGCAAAGAGGGAAGGTAATGTTACCTGGTGGCCAGAGGAGCCAGCATGGTACATAACCAGAGAACCGAATGGCAGTTGCGAGGCCGTAGGAAATGGCTCTAAACTCTGGAAGTGCAGCAGAACGAATCCGTACGAAGGGGTCCCCAGAGTCAGGGAAGTATGGAAGGAAGCAAAGAAAGGAGGATTTGCCCCGGAGGGGTTATTCTGGATCTGCGGTAATCAGGCGTATACCAAACTACCATGGGACTGGGCGGGTGTTTGCTTCCTGGGTCTCATAAGACCGGTGTTCTTCCTCCTGCCTCAGGAGGGTGAACGGAAGCTGGGAATTAAGCTGTTTGATTCATTAAGGAGAGAAACACGGGAGATAAAGGTGGGCGAGTGGGGTGATGAGTGGCCACCGGCTCGCATCATTGAATACTATGGGCCAGCGACCTGGGCCCAGGATGGGTCGTGGGGGTATCGCACTCCTGTCTACATGTTAAACCGAATTATTAGACTGCAGGCGGTGGTGGAAGTGATAACCAATCAAACGGCACTGGCATTGGAGCTGTTGGCAAAACAGCAGAGTCAGATGCGAACAGCAATATACCAGAACAGGCTGGCTGTGGATTACCTATTGGCCTCTGAAGGCGGGGTATGTGGGAAGTTCAATCTTACAAACTGTTGCCTTAAGATAGACGACAGTGGAAAGGCCGTGTTAAAAATATCCGACAAAATTCGGAAACTGGCCCACGTGCCAGTACAAACCTGGAGATCCCTGGGGAACATGAGTTGGCTAGACGGGCTACTGGGAGGTAGTTGGTGGCGCACCGCTCTCCTAGTAGCAGGTGGGGGTCTAATGATTCTCTTACTTTTGCCGTGTTTGATTCCTTGTATACGAACACTGATCAGGCGCAGTATATTCCAGCTCCAGGCAGTAGCGATACCCCATCATGGGACAAACGAGCTAAAACTTATGCTATTAAAGAAGAAAGTGGGCCCCCTGGGAGTGAGAGAAATGCTAGCTGAAACGCACATCTTAAAAAGAAAAAGGGTGGATTGTAAGATTCAAAATTAAGACGTGCGTTTCTGACAGGTCCGGGTTAAAGTCAAAGGACAAGTATGATTTAATTATGTTTAGGGACAAATGTGATTTAATTATGTCTGGGTTAAAGTCTGTAAACAAGTGTGATCTAATTATGAATGCAGAAGCCTTGACAAAATTAACTGTTTGTGGAATCATTGAAGTCCTGAGATATGGACTATTGTTTTACAGAAACGTGTAAAAAAAAACTCCAAATATGGAATGGGAAAACAATGTGTACCTCCCGAGTCAGGGAGGAAGGGTGGTAAGGAAGAAGGATAAAACCTGCTGCCCTGTAAGGTTCAGGGTTCCCTTCTCTGAAGGGGCCCAGCTCTGCAGAACTGTTAATAAACTTTGTTTCCTTGAATTTGTCTTGAAGCCATTATTCGGGAGCGTGGCACGTTTCTGACAGTTAGGAAAACAGATGGCAGACACGAACACTGCGGGACCGCGGCCACGTTCCTGAAGTGGAAATACGCGGTGGGGAATGTAGTGTAAAATGCTGTTGCTAGACGGCATTCGCTGCGTTGCGGAGGATCTTGGGGAATATAGTTAATTCGGAATACTCAACCGCGCATGCTCTGTAGTTATTGAGCTCTTTGGGAGTGCTGTAGCCTCCTGTGAGTTCTAGTTTCACAATATTACAAGGTCTCATTCGCTTCTGCACGTTAAATTAGAAATCCCCAGTTACTTTCAGAAGACTTGGCAGTGTGAAGGATCAGAGGGATCTTGGGGTCCGAGTCCATAGGACGTTCGAAGGATCTGCGCAGGTTGACTCTGTGGTTAAGAAGGTGTATGGTGTATTGACCTTCATCAATCGTGGAATTGAGTTTAGGAGCCGAGAGGTAATGTTGCAGCTATATAAGACACTGGTCAGACCCCACCTTGAGTACTGTGCTCAATTCAGGTCGCCTCACTGCAGGAAGGATGTGGAAGACATAGAAAGGGTGCAGAGGAGATTTACAAAGATATTACCTGGATTGGGGAGCATGCCTTATGAGCGTAGGTTAAGTGAACTCGGCCTTTACTCCTTGGAGCGACTGAGGACGAGAGGTGCCCTAATAGCAGTGTATAAGATGTTGAGAGGCGTTGATCCAGTGGATAGTCAGAGACTTTTTCCCAGGGCTAAAATGGTTGCCACAATAGCACCCAGGTTTAAGGTGCTGGGGAGTAGGTACATAGAAGAAGTCAGGGGTAAGTTTTTTTTGCGCAGAGAGTGGTGAGTACGTGGAATGGGCTGCCGGCCATGGTGGTGAAGGCGGATACGATAGGGTCTTTTATGAGACTTTTGGATCGGTACATGGAGCTTAGAACAACACAGAGCTATGGGTAAGCCCAGTAATTTCTAAGGTAAAGGCACATACGACACAACTTTGTGGGCCGAATGGCCTGTATTGTGCTGTAGGATTTCTATGTTTCTGTTTCTCTATGAGATCCAACAAGGCCGGTATATATTCCCCATTCCCAACAGCCCTCCAGAAAGTTGGGGGTGAACTGCGCCCTTGAATCGCCACAGTCTGTTGAAAGTGGTTGCTGAGGCTGAGGGTTCAGACTCGTTGACGGTGATCGATTTGATTTAACTTGGTCGAATGGCAGAGCAGACCTGATCGGCCGACTGGCCTAATCCTCATGCCTTAATGTCTTATGAAGTTGGGATAGCGGATGGATCGGTGGGGGAACCAGCTGGTGGTAGTTTTCGCTGCTGCCCTGACGGGAAAAGCAGCAGGTTTACCGGTGTTGTCCGGGCGAGAAAGCTAAGTGAATTGTGCGAGCATACACTGTCCCCTAGTGCTGGAGAGTGGTGTCCAACGGCATGGATGGGGTGCCGAACGAGTGGAAAGTGAGGATTTCCCTGTCAAGGTTGTTAGCCCTGAGCTGTCGCAAACCCAGAGGACTGGTCAACCGCTCTCAGTCTGGGGTCTATCCGTTGACTTGTTTGGCATGGGTGTCCCTAACGAGAGCCAAAGCATAAACCTCTGACTCCAGCCGACATAGCTCGCCGGGCCATTGAGGCAAGCAAGCCCCCAAACCGAAAGACGGTCTTCTTGTGGTCCTCTTGGAGGGAGGTGTGGTAAAGAGCAAAGGCTTGGGGAGGGGGCAAGGTGATAATCGTCAGCTCAGTGGATGTGAGGAGTCGGCTAGGGTATTAAAAGGCACGAGAGATTCGGCCCAGAGGTGGGCACAGCAACAGCGACTCCTAAGATCGGACACCGAGTGAAGTCCGCTCTACATTCTCCCATCCCATTTTCCCGTGGTCAGACACAGAATGAAGGGTCCTCTGAAATGTTCCTTCACACATTCCCCGAGGCAGACGCACAGTGAATCTCCCTCCACGCTGTCCCTTCACACACTCCCGGAATCAGGCACAGCGTGAAGTTCCCTCCATCCCGCCCCATCACACACTCCATGGGTCAGACACAAAGTGAAGCTCCCCTTACACCGCTCCATCACACACGACCAGCGTCGGACACAGCGAGTTCCAGTGAGGAAGAAAGCATGGATAGTCACCATGCACTGGCTATGAAACTCTTGTTCACATACTGATTCGGAATTCGGCAACATTCATGGATTCACTAAATATAGCCTTAGACTATATTTTTTTCTGTCTGACTGTATTTGCAGATATCTTATGTAAGATTCAAAATTAAGATGTGCGTTTCTGAAAGAGGTCTGGGTTAAAGTCAAAGGACAAATGTGATTTAATTATGTCTGGGGACAAATGTGATTTAATTATGTCTGGGTTAAAGTCAGAGGATAAAGGTGATTTAATTATGTCCGGGGACAAATGTGATTTAATTAGGTCTGGGTTAAAGTCTGTAAACAAATGTGATCTAATTATGAATGCAGAAGCCCTGACAAGATTAACTGTTTGTGGAATCATTGAAGTCCTGAGATATGGACTATTGTTTTACAGAAACGTGTAAAAAAACAACTCGAAATATGGAATGGGAAAACACTGTGTACCTCCCGAGTCAGGGAGGAGGGGTGGTAAGGAAGAAGGATAAAATCTGCTGCCCTGTAAGGTTCAGGGTTCCCTTCTCTGAGGGGGCCCAGCTCTGCAGAACTGTTAATAAACTTTGTTTCCTTGAATTTGTCTTGAAGCCATTATTCGGGAATGTGGCTCGTTTTTGACATCTTATATGCACTTGCTAACCTATATAACCTTTTGTTATGTGTTGATGTTGGTATTGTATTTTGTACCTTGACCCCGGCGTAACGCTGTTCCGATTGGCTATATCCATGTATGCTTGATTAACAATTAAATGACGCTTTCAAATGTGGATGCAAAGGCTCATGGCGTCGCATTAAACGTTGGACAATGTAATTCCAAAGCGTCGTCACGCTGGACACAACATCTCAGGGATTCTCCTTCGCGGGCCCTCGGCCTAGCGATATTGACGGGGAAGGAAATGTGGCTTTTTCAACGAGTGTGTCCTCCCCCTTTGCATCTGGGTCCTGGAGCGAAGACTGTTGCACAATGAGTTCAGGACACAGGATGTTGAACAATGAAACACAGGAACTGGTCCTAGAGCACACCATTTCACGATAAACCCGACTCCAAACTACATTAATCTGTTTAAACTTGGTACATATCCCTTCATTCCATTCCACTTTATACACCATAGGACCATCAGACATAGAAGCAGAATGAGGCCATTCAACCCATCGAGATTTCTCCACCAATCCACCACGTCTGATTTATCACCCCCCCCCCCAACAACATTGTCTGGTCTTCTATTCATATTCCTATGACACGTTCTCTAAATCGAGAGCTCGACGACCTCCTGGGTAGCGGGGTGGAGATTCCTATCAACCAAAACAGCTGGAAGACCTCCTTAGATACGGAGTAGCACCTGCTTGGATCTGCCGATCAGTGTCACATGAAGCCGTGAGAGCAGGTTGTATGTCTAGCAGGTGTATATCACAAATGATGATTATGCGACCTATGATGCCAGGCTGACAATCTCCGAAGGACATTGATAATGGCTGGGCTAAGCCATCTTGTACAGATACTGGCCCGAAGAAAGCAATTGCAGATCCTTCATGTCATACTCTAGGGCACATAACGAACGATTGCACAAGCTCCACTTCAAAACTACCCAATGACTTCTCATTTGGAGTCGTCTGCAGCAATGAAAGCCTCAGAGTTTTCACTCTCTGGCTACACACCTCTTAACCATAGCAACGGACTTTTCCAGGGTGGACAGAGGATTCTGGCTGTTCAGGGGTGCGGTGGACCCTTTGCTGAATGATATTGGTCCATAACATAACAAACATGTGGAACCCCTGACTCAACACATTCCTGCGTCTCATAATTACATTCAGCGGCTACTTAAGTAGGTAATTCCTGCAACTAGCAAAGTGATCACTGCGTGTATTATCTGCTCATATTCTTCTACAGCAGTGGCCCATCCAATTCAAGGTTCGACATTCTCTTCTGCACACACTGTTATAATACATGTTTATTTGAGTTGCTGGCCACTGAGTGTATGTATTCCAAAAGCAAGCAAACCAACATTACACACTGATGCAATATGGAATTTGGCCTCCCGACTTTTATACAAAACAAGCATCCTCTCCAATTGTGCCAGCACTTTCTGGTAGATATGGACTTAAACACCTGAGATTCTTCCACATATCATTGCTCCCCTACTCCACCCATTTATTGCAAACGTACCTCTGACATTTATCCTTTCAAAATGGAACTCCACATACTCGGCTGCATGAACCCCGATAAGCCGTTTCTCTGCACATATTTGCAATTGACCTATATCCCGACGACCCTGATGATAATGCACTAAGTAGTCACTTTATTCGGTTACACGAGTACATGTCCCTTAATAGAAATGTCTAATCACCCAATCATGTGGCAGCAAGTAAGTGCATAAAAGCAAACTGAATGTGAGAATGTTATTTTAAAATACTTTGAATTGAAGACATCTGACATTAAATAGACAATTTAAAACATCAGAGATTAAATGAAACCTTGAAACCTTTGATGAATCATCAGAAGATTTGAAACGTTATCACATCAAAATGCCATAGAAGTTACTTTGACCGTGGGATGATTGTTGGTGCTTCATGTTATCTTGATACTGCTGATCTGCTGGGATTTTCACCCACAGCAGACTCTGAACTTTCCAGGGAATGGTGTAAAGAACAAAAACTAAAAAAAAAACAGGGGCATCAGTTCAGTAGACAAAAACGCCTCGCTGATGTGAGATGTCACTGTAGAATAGCAAATCTCGTTTAAACTCTCAGGAAGGGGATAGTCGCTGACTGTATGTCAATAATCCAAATGGTCCACTCGTTGACTTTGTGCATCTCTCTGATATTTGACTGACCCCCACAACTTCACCACCAGCCCCCTCAAATACAAACAGTGGAAAACCATACACTGGACTGAACGACCCCTTTTCGCATTTTTCCTGCCCATATTTTCGGTTCAGAAACATCCTGGTGACTGCTGTGACCATATTCCCAACAATCCAATGTTTCAGATTACTTTTTAGTTAGTTTACCCTAACTACATGCAATGATATATCCATGTCACCTAGCACTGACACACCTCGAAAGCTTCTTTTTCCTTCCACCGCCATTGATTCATCGATCATCACAGAATGTTTCTCTGGTGCTTCGTGCTCGCGCTCCTCTCCCTTCCTCTTTTCCCAACAACGATTTCTTTCTTGCTGTCTCCTTCCCACTCTTAGTTCACATTGGATACCAATGTCAGAATCAGATTTATCATCCCTCATGAATGTCATGCAATGTGTTTGTGTTTGTTTTTGAGGAAATCTCCAGGGTCCTGTCTTCAACATGAACACCAGGTTCCTGCCTTCGACCTGAATTCTAGGCTCCTGCCTTCGACATGATCTCCAGGGTCCTTCCTTCACCGTGATCTCCAGGGTCCTTCCTTCGACATGATCTCCAGGGTCCTGTCTTCTACCTTATCTCCAGAGTCCTGTCTTCGACATGATCTCCAGGGCCCTGCCTTCGACCTGAATTCTAGGCTCCTGCCGTCGACATGAACTCCAGGGTCCTGTCTTCAACATGAACACCAGGTTCCTGCCTTTGACATGATCTCCAGGGTCCTGTCTTCGACATGATCTCCAGGGCCCTGCCTTCGAGCTGAATTCTAGGCTCCTGCCGTCGACATGAACTCCAGGGTCCTTCCTTCGACATGAACTCCAGGGTCCTTCCTTCGCCGTGATCTCCAGGGTCCTTCCTTCGACATGATCTCCAGGGTCCTGTCTTCTACCTTATCTCCAGGGTCCTGTCTTCGACATGATCTCCAGGGCCCTGCCTTCGACCTGAATTCTAGGCTCCTGCCGTCGACATGAACTCCAGGGTCCTGCCTTCGACATGATCTCCAGGGTCCTGTCTTCGACATGAACACCAGGGTCCTGCCTTCGACCTGAACTCTAGGCTCCTGCCTTCGACCTGAAATCCAGGGTCCTGCCTTCGACATGATCTCCAGGGTCCTGTCTTCGACCTGATCTCCAGGGTCCTGTCTTCGACATGAACACCAGGTTCCTGCCTTCGACATGATCTCCAGGGTCGTGTCTTCGACCTGATCTCCAGGGTCCTGTCTTCGACATGATCTACAGAGTCCTGCCTTCGACGTGATCTCCAGGGTCCTGCCTTCGACATGATCTCCAGGGTCCTTTCTTCGACCTGAACTCCAGGCTCCTGCCTTCGACCTGAACTCCAGGGTCCTGCCTTCGACCTGAACTCCAGGGTCCTGCCTTCGACCTGAACTCTAGGCTCCTGCCTTCGACGTGATCTCCAGGGTCCTGCCTTCGATGTGAACTCCAGGGTCCTGCCTTTGACATGAACTCCAGGGTCCTGCCTTTGTCATGAACTCCAGGGTCCTGCCTTCGACATGATCTCCAGGGTCCTGTCTTCAACATGAACACCAGGATCCTGCCTTCGACATGATCTCCAGGGTCCTGTCTTCGACATGAACACCAGGGTCCTACCTTCGACATCATCTCCAGGATCCTGCCTTCGACATGATCTCCAGGGTCCTGTCTTCGACATGAACACCAGGGTCCTGTCTTCGACCTGAACTCCAGGGTCCTGTCTTCGACATGAACACCAGGGTCCTGTCTTCGACCTGAACTCCAGGGTCCTGCCTTCGACCTGAACTCCAGGCTCCTGCCTTCGACCTGAACACCAGGATCCTGCCTTCGACATGATCTCCAGGGTCCTGTCTTCGACATGAACTCCAGGGTCCTGCCTTTGACATGAACTCCAGGGTCCTGCCTTCGACATCATCTCCAGGGTCCTGCCTTCGACATGATCTCCAGGGTCCTGCCTTCGACCTGAACTCCAGGGTCCTGCCTTCGACCTGAACTCCAGGCTCCTGCCTTCGACCTGAACACCAGGATCCTGCCTTCGACATGATCTCCAGGGTCCTGTCTTCGACATGAACACCAGGGTCCTACCTTCGACATCATCTCCAGGGTCCTGCCTTCGACATCATCTCCAGGGTCCTGCCTTCGACATGATCTCCAGGGTCCTGCCTTCGACCTGAACTCCAGGGTCCTGCCTTCGACCTGAACTCCAGGCTCCTGCCTTCGACCTGAACACCAGGATCCTGCCTTCGACATGATCTCCAGGGTCCTGTCTTCGACATGAACTCCAGGGTCCTGCCTTTGACATGAACTCCAGGGTCCTGCCTTTGACATGATCTCCAGGGTCCTGCCTTCGACATGAACTCCAGGGTCCTGCCTTCGACATGAACTCCAGGGTCCTGCCTTCGACATGATCTCCAGGGTCCTGCCTTCGACATGATCTCCAGGGTCCTGTCTTCGACATGAACACCAGAGTCCTGCCTTCGACATGATCTCCAGGGTCCTGCCTTCGACCTGAACTCCAGGCTCCTGCCTTCGACCTGAACTCCAGGCTCCTGCCTTCGACCTGAACTCCAGGGTCCTGCCTTCGATGTGATCTCCAGGGTCCTGCCTTCGACATGAACTCCAGGGTCCTGCCTTCAACATGATCTCCAGGGTCCTGCCTTCGACATGAACTCCAGGGTCCTGCCTTCGACCTGAACTCCAGGGTCCTGCCTTCGACCTGAACTCCAGGCTCCTGCCTTCGACCTGAACTCCAGGGTCCTGCCTTCGATGTGATCTCCAGGGTCCTGCCTTCGACATGAACTCCAGGGTCCTGCCTTCGACATGATCTCCAGGGTCCTGCCTTCGACCTGAACTCCAGGCTCCTGCCTTCGACCTGAACTCCAGGGTCCTGCCTTCGATGTGATCTCCAGGGTCCTGCCTTCGACATGAACTCCAGGGTCCTGCCTTCGACATGATCTCCAGGGTCCTGCCTTCGACATGAACTCCAGGGTCCTGCCTTTGACATGAACTCCAGGGTCCTGCCTTCGACATGATCTCCAGGGTCCTTCCTTCGACAAGATCTCCAGGGTTCTGCCGTCGACATGAACTCCAGGGTCCTTCCTTCACCGTGAACTCCAGGGTCCTGCCTTCGACATGAACTCTGTGAACCCCAAGATCACCATTACATGCCACCGTCTCCCCATCTTGTTCTATCCTTCAGTTGTTCCTGTCCTGCCCTTGTACTTCAGTGCCTGCGTCCTGCACTTGGGTCCAGACTCCAAGTCCCCTTGTGACAGTAGCCAAGTTTGTTACTGCGTAGTAGAGACGTTTGGCATCCATTTTCAGTTTCTCACTTGAGGTAGAGAACGCCATTGATGATCAGTGAGCACTGTATTACAAGACGGGGAGGACAGTAAGCTGATGAGCAGCGCCAATTTCTTTTTTCGATTCAATGAACTCGCTCAAATTGGTCTCTGATGTCAGCTTCTCCCGAATAACCTCCCCCAACTTCCCCTTACGCGCCGCCGACTGATTGATGGGAGGGAAGAATCTGTGCCACTGTAGTAGAACATAGGAGGGAAACTTTTTATTCTGAAGAAAGAATTTTAATGTAAACTGACTCAGCTGCCGGCCTGCTGCTTTGCTGGTGTTGTGAACTTGGCAAATGGTGGTTTGTGTCGGTTTGAAATGGATTGTATTGTGCTTATCCCGTGTTTTATTTATTTATTTTAAAAAATTTTGTGGTTTTTAATTTGCCGTTAGTTTAGGCTTTTTTTTTAACTATTATTCAACATTGTCAATAAAGTGTATTTTAGTTTTACAGTAGTACTGGTACATTCTGCTTTGTTCTCTACTCCATTTACATACACATTTTCAACTCATTGAAACATTAGCCTGGTCTTTTTATACGTTTTCAACTATTTCCTTGAAGCTGCTAACTGTGGTAGGCACTTATCTAGGCCGAATTGTCGTGGTCCAGATTTATCCCAATTGAAAGGAATCTGCTTTATTAATGTTCTGTTTAAATGGTAGAGACTGGACACATCACTGTGGGGTGACATCACGAACATCTCCTTGAAGTATGACCTCAAAGTCGTCACGTTATTTTCAGCACGGTCAGGACTCGGAAATAACGAGTTTGATGTTACGATTACGAACAAGAAAAAAAAACCTGGAAATCTAAGCAACACACATAATATGCTGGGGGAACTCAGCAGGCCAGACAGCATCTATGGAAATTAGTGTAGTCGACATTTCTGGCCGAGATCTTTCCTCACCACCGACTCATCCTGCAAATTAACATTTAGTCAAATTTGCATAACGACTCCCATGTCCCGTTGCAACTCAGCTTTTAAAAGTTTCTCTGCATTTTGAAAATAGCCAACCCTTTCATTTCTTTTACCAAAGCGCATGGATATACAATTCCCAACTAAATATTCCACCAGCCATTTCTTTGAACATTCTCCTAGTCTGTCTAAGTCTTTGTAGCTCACTACTTCCTCAAAACTACCTGCCCCTACTTGTATCTTCATATCGTCTATGGACATTACAACAAAACCATCAATTCCATCGTCCAAATCATTGACATTTAACGTAAAAAGAATCGGTCCTAACACAGTTCCGGTGGAACACCACTATTTACCGGCAGCCAAGCAAAGAATGTCCCCTTTATTCCCACTCTTTGCCTCCTACCAATTAGCTATTGCTTTATCCCTGCTAGAATCTTTCCTGTAATACCATGGGATCGTACCTTTTTAGGCAGCCTCGTGTGTGGCCCCTTCTCAAAGGCCTTCTGAAAATCCAAGTACACCACTTCAACAGATTCTCCTTTGACTATGCTTCCTGTTATTTCTTCATTGGATTCCTGCAGATTTGTCTGGGAAAATTTTCCCTCGGGAAAGCCATGCTGACAACAGTCTATTTTATCATATGCCTGGGCATACCCAAAGACCACATACTTAATATTCGGAACCCAACATCTTTCCACGACTGATGTCCGACTAACTGTCCTATAGTTTCACTTCTTCTGCCTCTCTCCCTGCCTGGAATGACATCTGCAATATTCCAGAAATCCAGTACCATTCTGGAATATTGTGATTCTTGAAACATCAGTACTAATACAACTACAATCTCTTGAGCCAACTATTTCTGAACCCTGAGGTGTACACCATCTGCTCCAGGTCGTTTATCCACTTACAGACCTTTCAGTTTCCCAAAAAGCTTCACTCTCGTAATGGTAACTTCACAATCATCAGGCCCCCTGGCACCTTGATCTTCCACCATACTACTATTGCATTCTACCCGTAAAAAAAGTTGCAGAACACTTCTTCAGTTTGTCCGTTATTTCGTTGTCCCCAATTGCTCACTCTCCAGCATCATTTCCCAGCATTCCGATATCCAATCTCGCCTCTGTTTTACACTGTACGTATCTGAAGAAACTTTTTGTATCCTCTAGCTGACTTTTGTATTCCATCTTTACATTCTTAATGACCTATTGGTTGCCTCCTGTGGTTGTTTTTTTCTGAGCTTTCCAATCCTCTAACTTTGCACTAAATTTTGCTGGATTACATGCCCTCTCTTTGGCTTTTATGCAGGCTTTCGCAGAGCGTTTTCACGGGAATCGCAATCCAATTATGAATCCAGTATCCTTGCAGAGCATCTGATCAGAGTGTATGTCCATGCTGTCGCCAACTGCGCATTCGAAATTCACCACTTCTTTCAATTATGAGAATGCTGACAAACATGCGCGTTGAAAGCAATTATTATCCCGTGACTTCATCGGTTGGAGTTCCCAGCAAATCGCTGCCAAAATGTCAATGTTGTAGCTCAGAAGTAACCATTTGACATAACAGTTTTACTTCAGGGTGCTGACTGTTTGCGACAATCATCTGCTATGTTGCCCAAGTTCAGAAAACGGAAAGATGATAGCTCAGAGATGTATCTACAGTTTGGATGCGTGGTTTTGTAAAACGTGGAGATCTGCCCTGATGTCCTCCTCGGTCTTTGTGGTAGAGCGGGTGCTCTTATGGAACGTTCGTAATACGTCGCCTTGCAATTGAGTAACAAATTAACTGTGCATTTTCTGAAGGTATTCATGGTTGGATGAGTTTAAGCCAAGCTGGTGCTTATATTTTAACTTCCAATGAGTGATTTGTCTGTATGGGACTTGACTCCTTCACAAATACGCAAACAAATGTTTTGATTCATAGAAATATGCCAATTCATTTTATATGCCAGACAAGCGGAAACTCCAAGTAACCACACATTTTGATTCCACTTCCCATTTCCATTCCGATATGTCAATCCATGGTCTCCTCCACTATCGAGATAAGGTCATACTTAGGTTGCAGGAACAGCACCTTATATTCCCTTTGCATAGCCTCCAACTTGATGGCATGAACATCGATTTCTCAAACTTCCCTTGATGCCTCACCCCAACTCTTCCCCTTTTTTAATTCTCTCTCACTCTCTCTCTCTCTCTCTCTCTCTCTCTCTCTCTCTCTCTCTCTCTCTCTCTCTCTCTCTCTCTCTCTCTCTCTCTCTCTCTCTCTCTCTCTCTCTCTCTCGTTATTTCCATTCCCGACCTTCGTCTGGTGCTCCCAAAGGTGGTGTTGGTGGGGGGAGGGGGGTTGGGAGGTGTCCTCTTTCTTTCTTCCATGTCCTTCTGTATCTTTCACCAATCAACTTCCCAGCTCTTTGCTTCATCACCCCTCCCTCCAAGTTTCACCTATTGCCTGGCATTTCCCTCTCCCCTTCCCCAAACTTTCGAGTCCACCCCTCAGCTTTTTTTTCTCCGGTCCTACCGGAGGATTTCAGCCTGAAAGGCCAACTGTACATTTTTACATAGATGCAGCCTGGCCGGCTGAGTTTCTCGAGCATTTTGTACGTGTTGCTCAGTTTTCCAGCATCTGAGGATTTTCGCTTGATTCCAGTTAACGTGGATTTAACGTGGATTCCAGTTAAAGCCTGTGATGTCTTTTATGAGACTGTATTTTGGAGAAAGACTTTGGTGGATAAAATTTTCCAGGTGATTGTGCCTGAGTTTGTAAAACTGCTGCAGGGCACTGTAATGCATTGGGTTGTTTATGGTTTCTTTTCGCATTCTCTATATTTATCGTCCCAAATTTGTCGTATGTTTGGTCATTTTCGTGTTAACCACCTGACCTTGTATTGCCAAAAGTATCCCCAGGGTTTCTGAAATGAAGTCTCGAACTCTGAGTCAGGCTTCGATGCTTCCTTGTCCACATAGGGTCTGTTCACATCCCGTGGATGTTTTCCATGGAGGTTCGTGATCGTCTTTCTTCTATTTTCTACATTTTTTCAAAAACTTCTTCGTTTTTCTTCTTTCTGCCTTCATTGATGTTTAATTCTGAAGGATAATGAAGTAGATTTTCAAAGCTTGCAGAGAGATTTAGGCCAGTTAGAAGAGTGGGCTGAACGATGGCAGATGGAGTTGAATGCTAATAAGTATGAGGTGCTGCATTTTGGTAGGAATAATCCAAATAGGACATACAAGCTAAATGGTAGGGCATTGAAGAATGCAGTAGAACAGAGTGATCTAGGAATAATGGTGCATAGTTCCCTGAAGGTGGAATCTCATGTGGATAGGTTGGTGAAGAAAGTTTTTGGTATGCTGGCCTTTATAAATCAGAGCATTGAGTATAGGAGTTGGGATGTAATGTTAAAATTCTGCAAGGCATTAGTAAGGCCGAATGTGGAGTATTGTGTACAGTTCTGGTCACCGAATTATAGGAAAGATGTCAACAAAATAGAGAGAGTACAGAGAAGATTTACTAGAATGTTACCTGGGTTTCAGTACCTAAGTTACAGGGAAAGGTTGAATAAGTTAAGTCTTTATTCTTTGGAGCGTAGAAGGTAAAGGGGGGACTTGATAGAGGTATTTAAAATTATGAGGGGGATAGATAGAGTTGATGTGGATAGGCTTTTCCATTGAGAGTACGGGAGAGTCAAACAAGAGGAAAAGAGTTGAGAGTTAGGGGGCAAAAGTGGTAGAGGCAGGTTCGGTATTGTCATTTAAAGTAAAATTGGATAGGTATATGGACAGGAAAGGAATGGAGGGTTATGGGCTGAGTGCAGGTCGGTGGAACTAGGTAAGTGTAAGCAATCGGCACAGACTAGAAGGGCCGAGATGGCCTGTTTCCGTGCTGTGATTGTTATATGGTTATATGGTGTACTGCTTGTCAGAATTGCTTATGCTCGCATGGCGTGCTGTATCCTGCTTTCGCTGTTGGAAATGTATTGTTAGAAATTTTAGCGGACACTTGAGTAGTTTTTGCTGGTTATTTCTCTCCCTCTTCTGTTCTCGGCGGTATTAACCTAATTGCGTTCGGGTGTACATAGTGCTTTCTAAAACTTGTCATTTAATTTCTTAGCTTTCGTTATAAAATTTCCAGTTCAGTTTTGGACAGAGATTTTATGCCATAAGAAATTTTATATGTATAGCGAATCTAGTAATTGCCTGTGGTCTATTTTTAATATTAAGCTGTGCTTGGCAGATTTTCTGAAGATTTGAAGTAAATTCTATTGACGGTTTTGTCTTTATCGCACTATGTCTGTTTTCTTTACTTGTTTATATCCCAAATAAAAGATGTTTCATATTCATCCATCATTATATTGTTTCATGCTGCTCTGCTATCCCTATTGATCATTTCTTTGTGTCTACTGTTCGACTCTTAACTAGTCCTACGTTTTTGTTGATCTCTTCCGCAGATAATTCTACTGTTTGACTTTATTGCTCTAGATTTATTGATGAAGGAGCGTTTATTTTTAAATCGTCCATACATCGAACGTGTCAAGGTGGAATTTGTATTCAAACAAGACAAAATCTCTAGATACTAAAATCCAAGTAACACACGCAACATGATGGAGGAACTCAGCAGGCCAGTCAGCATCGTGTAAAAAAAGTACAGTGGACGTTTCGGGCTGAGACCCTTCAACAGGACTGGAAGGAAAAGATAAGTCAGAGTAAAAGGGTGGAGGAGGGGAGGGTAAAACCAGGAGGAGGGTGGGCTGAAGTAAAGATTTGGGAAGTTCATTGGTGACACAAATACAGGACTGGAGAAGGGGCAATCTAATAATAGTGAACAGAAGACCGTGCAAGAAAGAAGAAGGTGGGGGTGGCACCAGATCAGGCGATGGGAGGCCAAGGCGCGAGGGTGAGAGAGGGTACTGCTCGAAGCGATTCATTTTCCGAATAACACACTACGATTCTATCAGCCCTGCAGGCAGCACTGTGATGTCATTTGTCCATCTCGCTGGAAAGTGGTAAATGGGGAAATCAGTCATGATTCAAGATTTGCAAACGTTTAATGTCATTTTCAGTTCACAAGTGTAACGGAGAACGAAAGAACCGGTACAGCACAAAACACAATAAAATAAATAACATGGTGATAAATATAAATACATAAGATATGTTATATGCATAAATGTATTGCATTTCATAAAGCGAAGCTAGAGACTGCACGTAGATAATCTCAGGATATTGTAATAGTGTTGCCCTTACGGCAGTTCTTTAGCTTTATTACATTTTCGCTTTAGTAATTCATTTGTAATTATTTTCTAGTTAAAGTTAACGTTGTTGAAAGTAAATTCGTTGTCTGTGATGTATCGCGCCATGCGATGACATCACACCCGGTTTCGTACTTCTTGTGGGAAATACCGGTTTGGAGAAATGGGAAGGAGGGGGCTTGTGTGTGCAGGATCAGCGCGAGAAAAGTTTTCATTCTACGCACTAGAAACATCATAGAAACAACGCCATAAGTTCATAAGATAATCGATATGTTGAAGTAAAAATGTTAACGCTGATTCTGTTAAAAGTAGTGACGGTTGATAGAGTTTACTTTCTTTGTTATTGAAAGCGTTGCTGGATAGATGTTGAAGTGTATTTAAAGCCAGTTAATGGCGTAGGTAGATTCTGAGTGTATGTTGTATTTTAATGTAATATAGTTTGTTGTAGTTTTACTTTTACAAGTATTTATGATGTAAATGCGATGCCAAGAAGGAAACAAATACTCTATATATTTCATATTGTTTTGTCAACAGTTTTCACCATACATTAATGTGGAAGAGTGAACAGTAAACGGTTAATCTTACTGGGATTGCGCCTCATTGACTCCAGTTTATACTTGGTGTTTAGTTCGGAGTTTTTTCACCTGTGCGAGAACACTACAGTGAAAAGGCGGCATTACCAGGTGTTTCAACAAGTGCTACGATGGCATCGCGATCCAGTGTCAAGTCATTGCCATCCAGCGCCAGGAGCAGTAGGGCATCAACAAATAAGACTGCCCACGCAAGAGCTAAAGCAGAAACCGCTAAGGTGCAAGCGTCATACGCTGAACAGGAAGCAAAACTGAAAATGGAAAAGGCTGCCAGAGAAGCCGAAAACCAGTTGGAAAGGGTAAGGATAGAGTCAGAGTTAGAAGTGCTGATGCTACACCGAGAAGCTGAAGCTGCCAGGGTGGAAGCAGAAATATTAGAAAGTGCTGAAGAAATGCATGTTCTGGAAGAAGTAAAATCTACTTCAGAAAGGACCAGATTGGAACGCACTAGCGACTACGTCTGATCTCAAATGGACTTGAAGATTTGTTCTTCCTCTCCATACTTATATGCTAATGTCCCATTTCATGAGGAGTCAAAGAGAAGCTCAATTGCATCACATCCATCTGAGGAAGACAATTTACCCTTGCAACTTTGCGACGAACTCGAGAACGAAAGGGCTGATGACAAATACTTCTGGATGCCAAACTTACCAGATTTGGCGAGAGAAGAGGCAAAGGCCGAATTCAGAACAGCAAATCCCATAACGAACGTACACCTCATTCTTATGCCCGCCAACATATTCCCCCAGCCAGCATGCCATTTGCAGCCGAACCCATGGCACAGAATTTAGCACGACGAGATCTCGTTACTTCAGGGCTATACCAGTTTGACGATAAAACTGAAAATGACCATGCATGGTACTTCTCATTCACTAACGCTACCGGCGGAGTAGAGCTCGAAGCAACCAAAGAGTTGGATCTCATTACAAAATGGCTGGGAAAAGAATCATGCGAAAAGCTGAGACACATAGGTTCAGTGCACATCAACAACCCCAAGTTAGCCTTACACAACAGTGAATCAATCTCGATCATCACCCCATAATTTACATCAACACCGAACAATGTCTCATTGAATTAGTCTCCATCATCACTCCATAGATTACATCAACACAGAGTGATCCCTGAGTGAATCAGTCGACATCATTACACCATATGTTAAATCACCACAGAGCGATGTCACACTGACACAGACTCCATCATCACCCCATAGATTAAATCAACACAGAGCGATATCTCGGTGAATCAGTCACCATCATCAGAACACAGATTACATCAACACAGAATGATGTCATACTGAATCACTCTCCATCATCAGTCCACAGATTACTTCAATGTCATACTGAAACAGTCTCCATCACCCCATAAATTACATCAACACAGAGCGAAATCAGAGTGAATCAGTCTCCAGCATCATCCCATAGATTACATCAACACAGAGCGATATCAGAGTGAATCAGTCTCCATCACCCCATAGTTTACATCAACACCGAGCAATGTCTCAGTGAATCAGTCTCCATCATCATCCCATAGATTACATTAATACAGAGTAATGACACAGTGAATCAGTCTCCATCAATACAACATAGATTACAGCTAAACAGAGCGATGTCACAGAGAATCAATCTCCATCATCACCCCATAGATTATTGCAATGCAGAGATATGCCACAGTGACAATATCAATCATAACTAGACAGATTACATCAATACAGATCAATGTCACAGTGAATCAATCATCATAACCCCCATAGATTACAGCAAAACAGAGCGAGGTCACAGTGAATCAATCTCCATCATCACCCCATAGATTACTTAAATGCAGAGAGATGCCACAGTGAATCAATCTTAATCATAACTACAAAGATTACATCAACACAGAGCGATGTCACAGTCAATCAGTCTCAATCATCATCCCACAGATTACATCAACACAGAGGGATGTCACAGTGAATCTATCTCCATCATCACCACATAGATTACATCAACACAGAGAGGTAACAGTGAATCGATCTCCATCACCCCATAGATTACATCAACACAGTGCGATATCACAGTGAATCAGTCTCCATCACCCCATAGATTACATCAACACAGAGCGATGTCATAGTGAAACAGTCTCCATCATCACCCCATAGCTTACATGAAAAGAGAGTAATATCACTGTGAATCAGTCTCCATCATCACCCCATAGATTACATCAACACAGAGCGATATTGTATTGAATCAGTGTCCATCATCATCCCATAGATTACATCACACAAAGATATATCACAGTGTATCAGACTCCATCATCACCCCTCACATTACATCAACACAGAGCGATGTCACAGTGAATCAATCTCAATCTTCACTCCATAGAATACAACAACACAGAGCGATGTCACAGTGAATCAGTCTCCATCAACCCCATAGATTATATCAACGCAGTGTGATAGCACAGAGAAACAGACTACATCGCCACATAGATTACATCAACACAGTGCGATATCACAGTGAATCAATCTCCATCAACATCCCATAGATTACATCAACACAGAGCGATATCATAGTGAATCACTCTCCATCATCACCCCACAAATTGCATCAACAAAGAAGGATGTCACAGTGAATCAATCTCCATCATCTCCACATAGATTATATCAACACAGAGCGATATTGTATTGAATCAGTCTCCATCACCCCATAGATTACATCAACACAGTGCAATATCATACTGAATCAGTCTCCATCATCACCCAATAGATTACATCAAAACCGAGCGATGTCACAGTGAATCAGTATCCATCATCACCCCATAGTTTACATCAAAGGAGAGCAATATCACTGTGAATCAGTCTCCATCATCACCCCATAGATGATTTCAACACAGAGCAATGTCACAGTGAATCAATCTCAATCATCACTCCATAGAATACAACAACACAGAGCGATGTCACAGTGAATCAGTCTCCATCACCCCCATAGATTATATCAACGCAGCGCGATAGCCCAGTGAAACAGTCTACATCACCACATAGATTACATCAACACAGAGCGATGTCACAGTGAATCAATCTCAATCATCACTCCATAGAATACAACAACACAGACCGATGTCACAGTGAAACAGTCTACATCAACACATAGATTACATCAACACAGGGCGATATCGTAGTGAATCACTCTCCATCATCAACCCACAAATTGCATCAACACAGAGGGATGTCACAGTGAATGAATCTCCATCATCTCCACATAGATTACATCAATACACAGCGATATATTATTGAATCAGTCTCCATCATCACCCCATAGATTACATCAACACAGAGCGATATCTCGGTGAATCAGTCACCATCATCACCCCACAGATTACATCAACACAGAGCGATGTCATACTGAATCACTCTCCATCATCAGTCCACAGATTACTTCAATGTCATACTGAAACAGTCTCCATCACCCCATAGATTACATCAACACAGAGTGAAATCAGAGTGAATCAGTCTCCAGCATCATCCCATAGATTACATCAACACAGATCGATGTCATAGTGAATCAATCTCCATCATCACTCCATAGATTACATCAACACAGAGCGATATCAGAGTGAATCAGTCTCCATCACCCCCATAGATTATATCAACGCAGTGCGATAGCCCAGTGAAACAGTCTACATCACCACATAGATTACATCAACACAGAGCGATGTCACAGTGAATCAATCTCAATCATCACTCCATAGAATACAACGACACAGACCGATGTCACAGTGAAACAGTCTACATCAACACATAGATTACATCAACACAGGGCGATATCGTAGTGAATCACTCTCCATCATCAACCCACAAATTGCATCAACACAGAGGGATGTCACAGTGAATGAATCTCCATCATCTCCACATAGATTACATCAATACACAGCGATATTGTATTGAATCAGTCTCCATCATCACCCCATAGATTACATCAATACAGAGCGATATTGTATTGAATCAGTCTCCATCATCATCCCATAGATTACATCACATAAAGAGATATCACAGTGACACAGACTACATCAGCACCCCACAGATTACATCAACACAGAGCTATATCAGAGTGAATCAGAATCCATCACCCCCATAGATTATATCAACGCAGTGCGATATCACAGTGAAACAGTCTACATCACCACATAGATTACATCAACACTGAGCGATGTCACAGTGAATCAATCTCAATCATCACTCCATAGAATACAACAACACAGACCGATGTCACAGTGAAACAGTCTACATCAACACATAGATTACATCAACACAGGGCGATATCGTAGTGAATCACTCTCCATCATCAACCCACAAATTGCATCAACACAGAGGGATGTCACAGTGAATGAATCTCCATCATCTCCACATAGATTACATCAATACACAGCGATATTGTATTGAATCAGTCTCCATCATCACCCCATAGATTACATCAATACAGTGCAATGTCATACTGAATCAGTCCCCATCATCACCCCATAGATTACATCAATACAGAGCGATATTGTATTGAATCAGTCTCCATCATCATCCCATAGATTACATCACATAAAGAGATATCACAGTGACACAGACTACATCATCACCCCACAGATTACATCAACACAGAGGGATGTCACAGTGAATCAATCTCCATCATCATCCCATAGATTACATCAACAGAGAGCGATATTGTATTGAATCAGTCTGCATCATCATCCCATAGATTACATCACACAAAGAGATATCACAGTGTATCAGACTCCATCATCACCCCTCACATTACATCAAAACCGAGCGATATCACAGTGAATCAGAATCCATCCTCACCCCATAGATTACATCAACACAGTGCAATGTCATACTGAATCAGTCCCCATCATCACCCCATAGATTACATCAACACAGAGTGATATTGTATTGAATCAGTCTCCATCACCCCCATCGATTATATCAATGCAGTGCGATATCACAGTGAAAAGGTCTACATCACCACATAGATTACATCAACACAGAGGGATGTCACAGTGAATCAATCTCCATCATCATCCCATAGATTACATCAACAGAGACCGATATTGTATTGAATCAGTCTGCATCATCATCCCATAGATTACATCACACAAAGAGATATCACAGTGTATCAGACTCCATCATCACACCTCACATTACATCAAAACCGAGCGATATCACAGTGAATCAGAATCCATCATCACCCCATAGCTTACATCAAAAGAGAGCAATATCACTGTGAATCAGTCTCCATCATCACCCCATAGATTACATGAACATATTGCGATATCACAGTGAATCAGTCTCCATCACCCCCATAGATTATATCAACGCAGTGCGATAGCACAGTGAAACAGTCTACATCACGACATAGATTACATCAACTCAGAGTGATGTCTCAGTGAATCAGTCTCCATCACCCCATAGATTACATCAACTCAGTGATATCACAGTGTATCAGTCTCCATCACACCATAGATTACATTGACACAGTGCAATGTCATACTGAATCAGACTCCATCATCACCCCATAGATTACATCACCACAGAGCGATATCTCGGTGAATCAGTCACCATCATCACCCCACAGATTACATCAACACAGAGCGATGTCATACTGAATCACTCTCCATCATCAGTCCACAGATTACTTCAATGTCATACTGAAACAGTCTCCATCACCCCATAGATTACATCAACACAGAGGGAAATCAGAGTGAATCAGTCTCCAGCATCATCCCATAGATTACATCAACACAGATCGATGTCATAGTGAATCAATCTCCATCATCACTCCATAGATTACATCAACACAGAGCGATATCAGAGTGAATCAGTCTCCATCTCCCCATAGATTACATCAACACAGACCGATGTCACAGTGAAACAGTCTACATCACCACATAGATTACATCAACACAGAGCGATGTCACAGTGAATCAATCTCAATCATCACTCCATAGAATACAACAACACAGACCGATGTCACAGTGAAACAGACTACATCAACACATAGATTACATCAACACAGGGCGATATCGTAGTGAATCACTCTCCATCATCAACCCACAAATTGCATCAACACAGAGGGATGTCACAGTGAATGAATCTCCATCATCTCCACATAGATTACATCAATACACAGCGATATTGTATTGAATCAGTCTCCATCATCACCCCATAGATTACATCAATACAGAGTGATATTGTATTGAATCAGTCTCCATCACCATCCCATAGATTGCATCACATAAAGAGATATCACAGTGACACAGACTACATCATCACCCCACAGATTACATCAACACAGAGGGATGTCACAGTGAATCAATCTCCATCATCATCCCATAGATTACATTAACAGAGAGCGATATTGTATTGAATCAGTCTAAATCATCATCCCATAGATTACATCACACAAAGAGATATCACAGTGTATCAGACTCCATCATCACCCCTCACATTACATCAAAACCGAGCGATATCACAGTGAATCAGAATCCATCCTCACCCCATAGATTACATCAACACAGTGCAATGTCATACTGAATCAGTCCCCATCATCACCCCATAGATTACATCAATACAGAGCGATATTGTATTGAATCAGTCTCCATCATCATACCATAGATTACATCACACAAAGATATATCACAGTGTATCAGACTCCATCATCACCCCTCACATTACATCAACACAGAGCGATGTCGCAGTGAATCAATCTCAATCATCATCCCATAGATTACATTAACAGAGAGAGATATTGTATTGAATCAGTCTGCATCATCATCCCATAGATTACATCACACAAAGAGATATCACAGTGTATCAGACTCCATCATCACCCCATAGATTACATCAACACAGAGCGATATCAGAGTGAATCAGTCTCCATCACCCCATAGTTTCCATCAACACCGAGCAATGTCTCAGTGAATCATTCTCCATCATAATCCCATAGATTACATTAAAACAGAGTAATGACACAGTGAATCAGTCTCCATCAATACAACATAGATTACATCAACACAGAGCGATGTCATAGTCAAAGAGTCATCATAACCCCCATAGATTACAGCAAAACAGAGCGATGTCACAGAGAATCAATCTCCATCATCACCCCATAGATTATTGCAATGCAGAGATATGCCACAGTGACAATATCAATCATAAATACACAGATTACATCAACACAGAGCAATGTCACAGTGAATCAGTCGTCATAACCCCCATAGATTACAGCAAAACAGAGCGAGGTCACAGTGGATCAATCTCCATCATCACCCCATAGATTACTTCAATGCAGAGAGATGCCACAGTGAATCAATCTTAATCATAACTACACAGATTACATCAACACAGAGTGATGTCACAGTCAATCAGTCTCAATCATCATCCCATAGATTACATCAACACAGTGCGATATCACCGTGAATCAGTCTCCATCACCCCATAGATTACATCAACACAGAGCGATGTCATAGTGAAACAGTCTCCATTATCACCCCATAGCTTACATCAAAAGAGAGCAGTATCACTGTGAATCAGTCACCATCATCACCCCATAGATTACATCAACACAGAGAGATATTTTATTGAATCAGTATCCATCATCATCCCATAGATTACATCACACAAAGATATATCACAGTGTATCAGACTCCATCATCACCCCTCACATTACATCAACACAGAGCGATGTCACAGTGAATCAATCTCAATCTTCACTCCATAGAAAACAACAATACAGAGCGATGTCACAGTGAATCAGTCTCCATCACCCCCATAGATTATATCAACGCAGTGTGATAGCACAGAGAAACAGATTACATCGCCACATAGATTACATCAACACAGTGCGATATCACAGTGAATCAATCTCCATCATCATCCCATAGATTACATCAACACAGAGCAATATCATAGTGAATCACTCTCCATCATCACCCCACAAATTGCATCAACACAGAAGGATGTCACAGTGAATCAATCTCCATCATCATCCCATAGATTACAACAACAGAGAGCGATATTGTATTGAATCAGTCTGCATCATCATCCCATAGATTACATTACACAAAGAGAAATCACAGTGTATCAGACTCCATCATCACCCCTCACATTACATCAAAACCGAGCGATGTCACAGTGAATCAGAATTCATCATCACCCCATAGCTTACATCAAAAGAGAGCAATATCACTGTGAATCAGTCTCCATCATCACCCCATAGATTACATGAACATATTGCGATATCACAGTGAATCAGTCTCCATCAGCCCCATAGATTATATCAACGCAGTGCGATATCACAGTGAAACAGTCTACATCACCACATAGATTACATCAACACAGAGTGATGTCTCAGTGAATCAGTCTCCATCACCCCATAGATTATATCAACTCAGTGATATCACAGTGTATCAGTCTCCATCACACCATAGATTACATCGACACAGTGCAATGTCATACTGAATCAGTCTCCATCATCACCCCATAGATTACATCAACACAGAGCGATATTGTATTGAATCAGTCTACATCATCATCCCATAGATTACATCACACAAAAAGATATCACAGTGTATCAAACTCCATCATCACCCCTCACATTACATCAACTCAGAGCGATGTCACAGTGAATCAATCTCAATCATCACTCCAGAGAATACAACAACACAGAGAGATGTCACAATGAATCAGTCTACATCACCGCAATAGATTATATCAACGCAGTGCGATAGCACAGAGAAACAGTCTACATCAACACATAGATTACATCAACACAGTGCGATATCATAGTGAATCACTCTCCATCATCACCCCACAAATTGCATCAACACAGAAGGATGTCACAGTGAATCAAACTCCATCATCTCCACATAGATTACATCAACACCGAGCGATATTGTATTGAATCAGTCTCCATCACCCCATAGATTACATCAACACAGAGCGATATTGTATTGAATCAGTCTCCATCATCATCCCATAGATTACATCACATAAAGAGATATCACAGTGACACAGACTACATCATCACCCCACAGATTACATCAACACAGAGGGATGTCACAGTGAATCAATCTCCATCATCATCCCATAGATTACATCAACAGAGAGCGATATTGTATTGAATCAGTCTGCATCATCATCCCATAGATTACATCACACAAAGAGATATCACAGTGTATCAGACTCCATCATCACACCTCACATTACATCAAAACCGAGCGATATCACAGTGAATCAGAATCCATCATCACCCCATAGCTTACATCAAAAGAGAGCAATATCACTGTGAATCAGTCTCCATCATTACCCCATAGATTACTTGAATATATTGCGATATCACAGTGAATCAGTCTCCATCACCCCCATAGATTATATCAACGCAGTGCGATAGCCCAGTGAAACAGTCTACATCACCACATAGATTACATCAACACAGAGTGATGTCTCAGTGAATCAGTCTCCATCACCCCATAGATTACATCAACTCAGTGATATCACAGTGTATCAGTCTCCATCACACCATAGATTACATTGACACAGTGCAATGTCATACTGAATCAGTCTCCATCATCACCCCATAGATTACATCACCACAGAGCGATATCTCGGTGAATCAGTCACCATCATCACCCCACAGATTACATCAACACAGAGCGATGTCATACTGAATCACTCTCCATCATCAGTCCACAGATTACTTCAATGTCATACTGAAACAGTCTCCATCACCCCATAGATTACATCAACACAGAGTGAAATCAGAGTGAATCAGTCTCCAGCATCACCCCATAGATTACATCAACACAGATCGATGTCATAGTGAATCAATCTCCATCATCACTCCATAGATTACATCAACACAGAGCGATATCAGAGTGAATCAGTCTCCATCACCCCCATAGATTATATCAACGCAGTGCGATATCACACTGAAACAGTCTGCATCACTACATAGATTACATCAACACAGAGCGATGTCACAGTGAATCAATCTCAATCATCACTCCATAGAATACAACAACACAGACCGATGTCACAGTGAAACAGTCTACATCAACACATAGATTACATCAACACAGGGCGATATCGTAGTGAATCACTCTCCATCATCAACCCACAAATTGCATCAACACAGAGGGATGTCACAGTGAATGAATCTCCATCATCTCCACATAGATTACATCTATACACAGCGATATATTATTGAATCAGTCTCCATCATCACCCCATAGATTACATCAACACAGAGCGATATTTTATTGAATCAGTATCCATCATCATCCCATAGATTACATCACACAAAGATATATCACAGTGTATCAGACTCCATCATCACCCCTCACATTACATCAACACAGAGCGATGTCACAGTGAATCAATCTCAATCTTCACTCCATAGAAAACAACAATACAGAGCGATGTCACAGTGAATCAGTCTCCGTCACCCCCATAGATTATATCAACGCAGTGTGATAGCACAGAGAAACAGATTACATCGCCACATAGATTACATCAACACAGTGCGATATCACAGTGAATCAATCTCCATCATCATCCCATAGATTACATCAACACAGAGCGATATCATAGTGAATCACTCTCCATCATCACCCCACAAATTGCATCAACACAGAAGGATGTCACAGTGAATCAATCTCCATCATCATCCCATAGATTACAACAACACCGAGCGATATTGTATTGAATCAGTCTCCATCATCACCCCATAGATTACATCAATACAGAGCGATATTGTATTGAATCAGTCTCCATCACCATCCCATAGATTACATCACATAAAGAGATATCACAGTGACACAGACTACATCATCACCCCACAGATTACATCAACACAGAGGGATGTCACAGTGAATCAATCTCCATCATCATCCCATAGATTACATTAACAGAGAGCGATATTGTATTGAATCAGTCTGCATCATCATCCCATAGATTACATCACACAAAGAGATATCACAGTGTATCAGACTCCATCATCACCCCTCACATTACATCAAAACCGAGCGATATCACAGTGAATCAGAATCCATCCTCACCCCATAGATTACATCAACACAGTGCAATGTCATACTGAATCAGTCCCCATCATCACCCCATAGATTACATCAATACAGAGCGATATTGTATTGAATCAGTCTCCATCATCATCCCATAGATTACATCACATAAAGAGATATCACAGTGACACAGACTACATCATCACCCCACAGATTACATCAACACAGAGGGATGTCACAGTGAATCAATCTCCATCATCATCCCATAGATTACATCAACAGAGAGCGATATTGTATTGAATCAGTCTGCATCATCATCCCATAGATTACATCACACAAAGAGATATCACAGTGTATCAGACTCCATCATCACCCCTCACATTACATCAAAACCGAGCGATATCACAGTGAATCAGAATCCATCCTCACCCCATAGATTACATCAACACAGTGCAATGTCATACTGAATCAGTCCCCATCATCACCCCATAGATTACATCAACACAGAGTGATATTGTATTGAATAAGTCTCCATCACCCCCTTCGATTATATCAATGCAGTGCGATATCACAGTGAAAAGGTCTACATCACCACATAGATTACATCAACACAGAGGGATGTCTCAGTGAATCAATCTCCATCATCATCCCATAGATTACATCAACAGAGAGCGATATTGTATTGAATCAGTCTGCATCATCATCCCTATAGATTACATCACACAAAGAGATATCACAGTGTATCAGACTCCATCATCACACCTCACATTACATCAAAACCGAGCGATATCACAGTGAATCAGAATCCATCATCACCCCATAGCTTACATCAAAAGAGAGCAATATCACTGTGAATCAGTCTCCATCATCACCCCATAGATTACATGAACATATTGCGATATCACAGTGAATCAGTCTCCATCACCCCCATAGATTATATCAACGCAGTGCGATAGCACAGTGAAACAGTCTACATCACCACATAGATTACATCAACACAGAGTGATGTCTCAGTGAATCAGTCTCCATCACCCCATAGATTACATCAACTCAGTGATATCACAGTGTATCAGTCTCCATCACACCATAGATTACATTGACACAGTGCAATGTCATACTGAATCAGTCTCCATCATCACCCCATAGATTACATCACCACAGAGCGATATCTCGGTGAATCAGTCACCATCATCACCCCACAGATTACATCAACACAGAGCGATGTCATACTGAATCACTCTCCATCATCAGTCCACAGATTACTTCAATGTCATACTGAAACAGTCTCCATCACCCCATAGATTACATCAACACAGAGTGAAATCAGAGTGAATCAGTCTCCAGCATCATCCCATAGATTACATCAACACAGATCGATATTGTATTGAATCAGTCTCCATCATCATCCCATAGATTACATCAATACAGAGCGATATTGTATTGAATCAGTCTCCATCATCATCCCATAGATTACATCACATAAAGAGATATCACAGTGACACAGACTACATCATCACCCCACAGATTACATCAACACAGAGGGATGTCACAGTGAATCAATCTCCATCATCATCCCATAGATTACATTAACAGAGAGAGATATTGTATTGAATCAGTCTGCATCATCATCCCATAGATTACATCACACAAAGAGATATCACAGTGTATCAGACTCCATCATCACCCCATAGATTACATCAACACAGAGCGATATCAGAGTGAATCAGTCTCCATCACCCCATAGTTTCCATCAACACCGAGCAATGTCTCAGTGAATCATTCTCCATCATAATCCCATAGATTACATTAAGACAGAGTAATGACACAGTGAATCAGTCTCCATCAATACAACATAGATTACATCAACACAGAGCGATGTCATAGTCAAAGAGTCATCATAACCCCCATAGATTACAGCAAAACAGAGCGAGGTCACAGTGAATCAATCTCCATCATCACCCCATAGATTACTTCAATGCAGAGAGATGCCACAGTGACAATATCAATCATAAATACACAGATTACATCAACACAGAGCAATGTCACAGTGAATCAGTCGTCATAACCCCCATAGATTACAGCAAAACAGAGCGAGGTCACAGTGAATCAATCTCCATCATCACCCCATAGATTACTTCAATGCAGAGAGATGCCACAGTGAATCAATCTTAATCATAACTACACAGATTACATCAACACAGAGTGATGTCACAGTCAATCTATCTCCATCATCACCCCATAGATTTCATCAACACAGTGCGATATCACCGTGAATCAGTCTCCATCACCCCATAGATTACATCAACACAGAGCGATGTCATAGTGAAACAGTCTCCATCATCACCCCATAGCTTACATCAAAAGAGAGCAATATCACTGTGAATCAGTCTCCATCATCACCCCATAGATTACATCAACACAGAGCGATATTTTATTGAATCAGTATCCATCATCATCCCATAGATTACATCACACAAAGATATATCACAGTGTATCAGACTCCATCATCACCCCTCACATTACATCAACACAGAGCGATGTCACAGTGAATCAATCTCAATCTTCACTCCATAGAATACAACAACACAGAGCGATGTCACAGTGAATCAGTCTCCATCACCCCAATAGATTATATCAACTCAGTGCGATAGCACAGTGAAACAGTCTACATCACAACATAGATTACATCAACACAGAGTGATGTCTCAGTGAATCAGTCTCCATCACCCCATAGATTACATCAACTCAGTGATATCACAGTGTATCAGTCTCCATCACACCATAGATTACATCGACACAGTGCAATGTCATACTGAATCAGTCTCCATCATCACCCCATAGATTACATCAACACAGAGCGATATCTCGGTGAATCAGTCACCATCGTCACCCCACAGATTACATCAACACAGAGCGATGTCATTCTGAATCACTCTCCATCATCAGTCCACAGATTACTTCAATGGCATACTGAAACAGTCTCCATCACCCCATAGATTACATCAACACAGAGCGAAATCAGAGTGAATCAGTCTCCAGCATCATCCCATAGATTACATTAACACAGATCGATGTCATAGTGAATCAATCTCCATCATCACTCCATAGATTACATCAACACAGAGCGATATCAGAGTGAATCAGTCTCCATCTCCCCATAGTTTACATCAACACCGAGCAATGTCTCAGTGAATCAGTCTCCATCATCATCCCATAGATTACATTAAGACAGAGTAATGACACAGTGAATCAGTCTCCATCAATACAACATAGATTACATCAACACAGAGCGATGTCATAGTCAAAGAGTCATCATAACCCCCATAGATTACAGCAAAACAGAGCGATGTCACAGAGAATCAATCTCTATAATCACCCCATAGATTATTGCAATGCAGAGCTATGCCACAGTGACAATATCAATCATAAATACACAGATTACATCAACACAGAGCAATGTCACAGTGAATCAGTCGTCATAACCCCCATAGATTACAGCAAAACAGAGCGAGGTCACAGTGAATCAATCTCCATCATCACCCCATAGATTACTTCAATGCAGAGAGATGCCACAGTGAATCAATCTTAATCATAACTACACAGATTACATCAACACAGAGTGATGTCACAGTCAATCAGTCTCAATCATCATCCCATAGATTACATCAACACAGAGGGATGTCACAGTGAATCTATCTCCATCATCACCCCATAGATTACATCAACACAGTGCGATATCACAGTGAATCCGTCTCCATCACCCCATAGATTACATCAACACTGAGCGATGTCATAGTGAAACAGTCTCCATCATCTCCCCATAGCTTACATCAAAAGAGAGCAATATCACTGTGAATCAGTCACCATCATCACCCCATAGATTACATCAACACAGAGCGATATTTTATTGAATCAGTATCCATCATCATCCCATAGATTACATCACACAAAGATATATCACAGTGTATCAGTCTCCATCATCACCCCTCACATTACATCAACACAGAGCGATGTCGCAGTGAATCAATCTCAATCTTCACTCCATAGAAACAACAATACAGAGCGATGTCACAGTGTATCAGTCTCCATCACCCCCATAGATTATATCAACGCAGTGTGATAGCACAGAGAAACAGATTACATCGCCACATAGATTACATCAACACAGTGCGATATCACAGTGAATCAATCTCCATCATCATCCCATAGATTACATCAACACAGAGCAATATCATAGTGAATCACTCTCCATCATCACCCCACAAATTGCATCAACACAGAAGGATGTCACAGTGAATCAATCTCCATCATCATCCCATAGATTACAACAACAGAGAGCGATATTGTATTGAATCAGTCTGCATCATCATCCCATAGATTACATCACACAAAGAGATATCACAGTGTATCAGACTCCATCATCACCCCTCACATTACATCAAAACCGAGCGATGTCACAGTGAATCAGAATTCATCATCACCCCATAGCTTACATCAAAAGAGAGCAATATCACTGTGAATCAGTCTCCATCATCACCCCATAGATTACATGAACATATTGCGATATCACAGTGAATCAGTCTCCATCAGACCCATAGATTATATCAACGCAGTGCGATATCACAGTGAAACAGTCTACATCACCACATAGATTACATCAACACAGAGTGATGTCTCAGTGAATCAGTCTCCATCACCCCATAGATTACATCAACTCAGTGATATCACAGTGTATCATTCTCCATCACACCATAGATTACATCGACACAGTGCAATGTCATACTGAATCAGTCTCCATCATCACCCCATAGATTACATCAACACAGAGCGATATTGTATTGAATCAGTCTACATCATCATCCCATAGATTACATCACACAAAAAGATATCACAGTGTATCAGAGTCCATCATCGCCCCTCACATTACATCAACTCAGAGCGATGTCACAGTGAATCAATCTCAATCATCACTCCAGAGAATACAACAACACAGAGAGATGTCTCAGTGAATCAGTCTCCATCACCCCATAGATTACATCAACTCAGTGATATCACAGTGTATCAGTCTCCATCACACCATAGATTACATTGACACAGTGCAATGTCATACTGAATCAGTCTCCATCATCACCCCATAGATTACATCAACACAGAGCGATATCTCGGTGAATCAGTCACCATCATCACCCCACAGATTACATCAACACAGAGCGATGTCATACTGAATCACTCTCCATCATCAGTCCACAGATTACTTCAATGTCATACTGAAACAGTCTCCATCACCCCATAGATTACATCAACACAGAGTGAAATCAGAGTGAATCAGTCTCCAGCATCATCCCATAGATTACATCAACACAGATCGATGTCATAGAGAATCAATCTCCATCATCACTCCATAGATTACATCAACACAGAGCGATATCAGAGTGAATCAGTCTCCATCACCCCCATAGATTATATCAACGCAGTGCGATAGCCCAGTGAAACAGTCTACATCACCACATAGATTACATCAACACAGAGCGATGTCACAGTGAATCAATCTCAATCATCACTCCATAGAATACAACAACACAGACCGATGTCACAGTGAAACAGTCTACATCAACACATAGATTACATCAACACAGGGCGATATCGTAGTGAATCACTCTCCATCATCAACCCACAAATTGCATCAACACAGAGGGATGTCACAGTGAATGAATCTCCATCATCTCCACATAGATTACATCAATACACAGCGATATTGTATTGAATCAGTCTCCATCATCACCCCATAGATTACATCAATACAGAGCGATATTGTATTGAATCAGTCTCCATCATCATCCCATAGATTACATCACATAAAGAGATATCACAGTGACACAGACTACATCATCACCCCACAGATTACATCAACACAGAGGGATGTCACAGTGAATCAATCTCCATCATCATCCCATAGATTACATTAACAGAGAGAGATATTGTATTGAATCAGTCTGCATCATCATCCCATAGATTATATCACACAAAGAGATATCACACTGTATCAGACTCCATCATCACCCCATAGATTACATCAACACAGAGCGATATCAGAGTGAATCAGTCTCCATCACCCCATAGTTTCCATCAACACCGAGCAATGTCTCAGTGAATCATTCTCCATCATAATCCCATAGATTACATTAAGACAGAGTAATGACACAGTGAATCAGTCTCCATCAATACAACATAGATTACATCAACACAGAGCGATGTCATAGTCAAAGAGTCATCATAAACCCCATAGATTACAGCAAAACAGAGCGAGGTCACAGTGAATCAATCTCCATCATCACCCCATAGATTACTTCAATGCAGAGAGATGCCACAGTGACAATATCAATCATAAATACACAGATTACAACAACACAGAGCGATGCGACAGTGAAACAGTTTACATCACCACATAGATTACATCAACACAGTGCAATATCGTAGTGAATCACTCTCCATCATCAACCCATAGATTACATCAACACAGATCGATGTCATAGTGAATCAATCTCCATCATCACTCCATAGATTACATCAACACAGAGCGATATCAGAGTGAATCAGTCTCCATCACCCCATAGTTTACATCAACACCGAGCAATGTCTCAGTGAATCAGTCTCCATCATCATCCCATAGATTACATTAAGACAGAGTAATGACACAGTGAATCAGTCTCCATCAATACAACATAAATTACATCAACACAGAGCGATGTCATAGTCAAAGAGTCATCATAACCCCCATAGATTACAGCAAAACAGAGCGAGGTCACAGTGAATCAATCTCCATCATCACCCCATAGATTACTTCAATGCAGAGAGATGCCACAGTGAATCAATCTTAATCATAACTACACAGATTACATCAACACAGAGTCATGTCACAGTCAATCTATCTCCATCATCACCCCATAGATTACATCAACACAGTGCGATATCACCGTGAATCAGTCTCCATCACCCCATAGATTACATCAACACAGAGCGATGTCACAGTGAATCAATCTCAATCTTCACTCCATAGAATACAACAACACAGAGCGATGTCACAGTGAATCAGTCTCCATCACCCCAATAGATTATATCAACGCAGTGCGATAGCACAGTGAAACAGTCTACATCACCACATAGATTACATCAACACAGAGTGATGTCTCAGTGAATCAGTCTCCATCACCCCATAGATTACATCAACTCAGTGATATCACAGTGTATCAGTCTCCATCACACCATAGATTACATCGACACAGTGCAATGTCATACTGAATCAGTCTCCATCATCACCCCATAGATTACATCAACACAGAGCGATATCTCGGTGAATCAGTCACCATCGTCACCCCACAGATTACATCAACACAGAGCGATGTCATTCTGAATCACTCTCCATCATCAGTCCACAGATTACTTCAATGGCATACTGAAACAGTCTCCATCACCCCATAGATTACATCAACACAGAGCGAAATCAGAGTGAATCAGTCTCCAGCATCATCCCATAGATTACATCAACACAGATCGATGTCATAGTGAATCAATCTCCATCATCACTCCATAGATTACATCAACACAGAGCGATATCAGAGTGAATCAGTCTCCATCTCCCCATAGTTTACATCAACACCGAGCAATGTCTCAGTGAATCAGTCTCCATCATCATCCCATAGATTACATTAAGACAGAGTAATGACACAGTGAATCAGTCTCCATCAATACAACATAGATTACATCAACACAGTGCGATATCACAGTGAATCAGTCTCCATCACCCCATAGATTACATCAACACTGAGCGATGTCATAGTGAAACAGTCTCCATCATCTCCCCATAGCTTACATCAAAAGAGAGCAATATCACTGTGAATCAGTCACCATCATCACCCCATAGATTACATCAACACAGAGCGATATTTTATTGAATCAGTATCCATCATCATCCCATAGATTACATCACACAAAGATATATCACAGTGTATCAGACTCCATCATCACCCCTCACATTACATCAACACAGAGCGATGTCACAGTGAATCAATCTCAATCTTCACTCCATAGAAAACAACAATACAGAGCGATGTCACAGTGAATCAGTCTCCATCACCCCCATAGATTATATCAACGCAGTGCGATAGCACAGATAAACAGTCTACATCAACACATAGATTACATAAACACATTGCGATATCACAGTGAATCAATCTCAATCTTCACTCCATAGAATACAACAACACAGAGCGATGTCACAGAGAAACAGTCTACATCACCACATAGATTACATCAACAGAGTGCGATATCATAGTGAATCACTCTCCATCATCACCCCACAAATTGCATCAACACAGAAGGATGTCACAGTGAATCAATCTCCATCATCTCCACATAGATTACATCAACACCGAGCGATATTGTATTGAATCAGTCTCCATCACCCCATAGATTACATCAACACAGAGCGATATTGTATTGAATCAGTCTCCATCATCATCCCATAGATTACATCACATAAAGAGATATCACAGTGACACAGACTACATCATCACCCCACAGATTACATCAACACAGAGGGATGTCACAGTGAATCCATCTCCATCATCATCCCATAGATTACATCAACAGAGAGCGATATTGTATTGAATCAGTCTGCATCATCATCCCATAGATTACATCACACAAAGAGATATCACAGTGTATCAGACTCCATCATCACACCTCACATTACATCAAAACCGAGCGATATCACAGTGAATCAGAATCCATCATCACCCCATAGCTTACATCAAAAGAGAGCAATATCACTGTGAATCAGTCTCCATCATTACCCCATAGATTACTTGAATATATTGCGATATCACAGTGAATCAGTCTCCATCACCCCCATAGATTATATCAACGCAGTGCGATAGCACAGTGAAACAGTCTACATCACCACATAGATTACATCAACACAGAGTGATGTCTCAGTGAATCAGTCTCCATCACCCCATAGATTACATCAACTCAGTGATATCACAGTGTATCAGTCTCCATCACTCCATAGATTACATTGACACAGTGCAATGTCATACTGAATCAGTCTCCATCATCACCCCATAGATTACATCACCACAGAGCGATATCTCGGTGAATCAGTCACCATCATCACCCCACAGATTACATCAACACAGAGCGATGTCATACTGAATCACTCTCCATCATCAGTCCACAGATTACTTCAATGTCATACTGAAACAGTCTCCATCACCCCATAGATTACATCAACACAGAGTGAAATCAGAGTGAATCAGTCTCCATCACACCATAGATTACATTGACACAGTGCAATGTCATACTGAATCAGTCTCCATCATCACCCCATAGATTACATCACCACAGAGCGATATCTCGGTGAATCAGTCACCATCATCACCCCACAGATTACATCAACACAGAGCGATGTCATACTGAATCACTCTCCATCATCAGTCCACAGATTACTTCAATGTCATACTGAAACAGTCTCCATCACCCCATAGATTACATCAACACAGAGTGAAATCAGAGTGAATCAGTCTCCAGCATCATCCCATAGATTACATCAACACAGATCGATGTCATAGTGAATCAATCTCCATCATCACTCCATAGATTACATCAACACAGAGCGATATCAGAGTGAATCAGTCTCCATCACCCCATAGTTTCCATCAACACCGAGCAATGTCTGAGTGAATCATTCTCCATCATAATCTCATAGATTACATTAAGACAGAGTAATGACACAGTGAATCAGTCTCCATCAATACAACATAGATTACATCAACACAGAGCGATGTCATAGTCAAAGAGTCATCATAACCCCCATAGATTACAGCAAAACAGAGCGATGTCACAGAGAATCAATCTCCATCATCACCCCATAGATTATTGCAATGCAGAGATATGCCACAGTGACAATATCAAGAATAAATACACAGATTACATCAACACAGAGCAATGTCACAGTGAATCAGTCGTCATAACCCCCATAGATTACAGCAAAACAGAGCGAGGTCACAGTGAATCAATCTCCATCATCACCCCATAGATTACTTCAATGCAGAGAGATGCCACAGTGAATCAATCTTAATCATAACTACACAGATTACATCAACACAGAGTGATGTCACAGTCAATCAGTCTCAATCATCATCCCATAGATTACATCAACACAGAGGGATGTCATAGTGAATCTATCTCCATCATCACCCCATAGATTACATCAACACAGAGCGATGTCATAGTGAAACAGTCTCCATCATCTCCCCATAGCTTACATCAAAAGAGAGCAATATCACTGTGAGTCAGTCACCATCATCACCCCATAGATTACATCAACACAGAGCGATATTTTATTGAATCAGTATCCATCATCATCCCATAGATTACATCACACAAAGATATATCACAGTGTATCAGTCTCCATCATCACCCCTCACATTACATCAACACAGAGCGATGTCACAGTGAATCAGAATTCATCATCACCCCATAGCTTACATCAAAAGAGAGCAATATCACTGTGAATCAGTCTCCATCATCACCCCATAGATTACATGAACATATTGCGATATCACAGTGAATCAGTCTCCATCACCCCCATAGATTATATCAACGCAGTGCGATATCACAGTGAAACAGTCTACATCACCACATAGATTACATCAACACAAAGTGATGTCTCAGTGAATCAGTCTCCATCACCCCATAGATTACATCAACTCAGTGATATCACAGTGTATCAGTCTCCATCACACCATAGATTACATCGACACAGTGCAATGTCATACTGAATCAGTCTCCATCATCACCCCATAGATTACATCAACACAGAGCGATATTGTATTGAATCAGTCTACATCATCATCCCATAGATTACATCACACAAAAAGATATCACAGTGTATCAGACTCCATCATCACACCTCACATTACATCAACTCAGAGCGATGTCACAGTGAATCAATTTCAATCATCACTCCATAGAATACAACAACACAGAGAGATCTCACAATGAATCAGTCAACATCACCCCAATAGATTATATCAACGCAGTGCGATAGCACAGAGAAACAGTCTACATCACCACATAGATTACATCAACACAGAGTGATGTCTCAGTGAATCAGTCTCCATCACCCCTTAGATTACATCAACTCAGTGATATCACAGTGTATCAGTCTCCATCACACCATAGATTACATCGACACAGTGCAATGTCATACTGAATCAGTCTCCATCATCACCCCATAGATTACATCAACACAGAGCGATATCTCGGTGAATCAGTCACCATCATCACCCCACAGATTACATCAACACAGAGCGATGTCATTCTGAATCACTCTCCATCATCAGTCCACAGATTACTTCAATGTCATACTGAAACAGTCCCCATCACCCCATAGATTACATCAACACAGAGCGAAATCAGAGTGAATCAGTCTCCAGCATGATCCCATAGATTACATCAACACAGATCGATGTCATAGTGAATCAATCTCCATCATCACTCCATAGATTACATCAACACAGAGCGATATCAGAGTGAATCAGTCTCCATCACCCCATAGTTTACATCAACACCGAGCAATGTCTCAGTGAATCAGTCTCCATCATCATCCCATAGATTACATTAAGACAGAGTAATGACACAGTGAATCAGTCTCCATCAATACAACATAAATTACATCAACACAGAGCGATGTCATAGTCAAAGAGTCATCATAACCCCCATAGATTACAGCAAAACAGAGCGATGTCACAGTGAATCAATCTTCATCATCACCCCATAGATTACTTCAATGCAGAGAGATGCCACAGTGAATCAATCTTAATCATAACTACACAGATTACATCAACACAGAGTGATGTCACAGTGAATCTATCTCCATCATCACCCCATAGATTACATCAACACAGTGCGATATCACAGTGTATCAGTCTCCATCACCCCATAGATTACATCAACCCAGAGCGATGTCATAGTGAATCACTCTCCATCATCACCCCACAAATTGCATCAACACAGAAGGATGTCACAGTGAATCAATCTCCATCATCATCCCATAGATTATAACAACAGAGAGCGATAATGTATTGAACCAGTCTGCATCATCATCCCATAGATTACATCACAGAAAGAGATATCACAGTGTATCAGACTCCATCATCACCCCGCACATTACATCAACACAGAGCGATGTCACAGTGAATCAATCTCAATCTTCACTCCATAGAATACAACAACACAGAGCGATGTCACAGTGAATCAGTCTCCATCACCCCCATAGATTATATCAACGCAGTGTGATAGCACAGAGAAACAGACTACATCACCTCATAGATTACATCAACACAGTGCGATATCACAATGAATCAATCTCCATCATCATCCCATAGATTACATCAACACAGAGCGATATCATAGTGAATCACTCTCCATCATCACCCCACAAATTGCATCAACACAGAAGGATGTCACAGTGAATCAATCTCCATCATCATCCCATAGATTACAACAACAGAGAGCGATATTGTATTGAATCAGTCTGCATCATCATCCCAAAGATTACATCACATAAAGAGATATCACAGTGTATCAGACTCCATCATCACCCCTCACATTACATCAAAATCGAACGATGTCACAGTGAATCAGAATTCATCATCACCCCATAGCTTACATCAAAAGAGAGCAATATCACTGTGAATCAGTCTCCATCATCACCCCATAGATTACATGAACATATTGCGATATCACAGTGAATCAGTCTCCATCACCACATAGATTACATCAACACAGAGTGATGTCTCAGTGAATCAGTCTCCATCACCCCATAGATTACATCAACTCAGTGATATCACAGTGTATCAGTCTACATCACACCATAGATTACATCGACACAGTGCAATGTCATACTGAATCAGTCTCCATCATCACCCCATAGATTACATCAACACAGAGCGATATTGTATTGAATCAGTCTACATCATCATCCCATACATTACATCACACAAAAAGATATCACAGTGTATCAGACTCCATCATCACCCCTCACATTACATCAACTCAGAGCGATGTCACAGTGAATCAGTCTACATCACCCCAATAGATTATATCAACGCAGTGCGATAGCACAGAGAAACAGTCTACATCACCACCTAGATCACATCAACGCATTGCGATATCACTGTGAATCAATCTCCATCATCACCACATAGATTACATCAACACAGTGCGATATCACAGTGAATCAATCTCCATCATCACCCCACAAATTTCATCAACACAGAAGGATGTCACAGTGAATCAATCTCCATCATCTCCACATAGATTACATCAACACAGAGCGATATTCTATTGAATCAGTCTCCATTATCATCCCATACATTACATCACACAAAAAGATATCACAGTGTATCAGACTCCATCATCACCCCTTACAATACATCAAAACCGAGCGATGTCACAGTGAATCAATCTCAATCATCACTCCATAGAATACAACAACACAGAGCGATGTCACAGTGAATCAGTCTCCATCACCCCCATACATTATATCAACGCAGTGCGATAACACAGTGAAACCGTCTACATCACCACATAGATTACATCAACACAGAGTGATGTCTCAGTGAATCAGTCTCCATCACCCCATAGATTACATCAACTCAGTGATATCACAGTGTATCAGTCTCCATCACACCATAGATTACATCGACACAGTGCAATGTCATACTGAATCAGACTCCATCATCACCCCACACATTACATCAACACAGAGCGATGTCACAGTGAATCAATCTCAATCATCACTCCATACAATACAACAACACAGAGCGATGTCACAGTGAATCAATCTCAATCAGCACTCCATAGAATACAACAACACAGAGCGATGCGACAGTGAAACAGTCTACATCACCACATAGATTACATCAACACAGTGCAATATCGTAGTGAATCACTCTCCATCATCAACCCACAAATTGCATCAACACAGAGGGATGTCACAGTGAATGAATCTCCATCATCTACACATAGATTACATCAATACAGAGCGATATTGTATTGAATCAGTCTCCATCATCAACCCATAGATTACATCACACAAAGAGATATCACAGTGACACAGACTACATCATCACCCCACAGATTACATCACCACAGAGGGATGTCACAGTGAATCAAAATCCATCATCATCCCATAGATTACATCACACAAAGAGATATCACAGTGACACAGACTACATCATCACCCCACAGATTACATCAACACAGATGGATGTCACAGTGAATCAATCTCCATCCTCATCCCATCGATTACATCAACACAGAGCGATGTCTCAGTTAATCAGTCTCCATCACCCCATAGATTACATCAACACAGTGCAATGTCATACTGAATCAGTCCCCATCATCACCCCATAGATTACATTAACACAGAGCGATATTGTATTGAATCAGTCTCCATCACCCCATCGATTATATCAACGCAGTGCGATATCACAGTGTAACAGTCTACATCACCACATAGATTACATCAACACAGAGGGATGTCACTGTGAATCAATCTCCATCATCATCCCATAGATTACATGAACAGAGAGCGATATTGTATTCAATCAGTCTGCATCATCATCCCATAGATAACATCACACAAAGAGATATCACAGTGTATCAGACTCCATCATCACCCCTCACGTTACATCAAAACCGAGCGATGTCACAGTGAATCAGAATCCATCATCACCCCATAGCTTACATCAAAAGAGAGCAATATCACTGTGAATCAGTCTCCATCATCACCCCATAGATTACATGAACATACTGCGATATCACAGTTAATCAGTCTCCATCACCCACATAGATTATATCAACGCAGTGCGATAGCACAGTGTAACAGTCTACATCACCACATAGATTACATCAACACAGAGTGATGTCTCAGTGAATCAGTCTCCATCACCCCATAGATTACATCGACACAGTGCAATGTCATACTGAATCTGTCTCCATCATCTCCCCATAGATTACATCAACACAGAGGGATATTGTATTGAATCAGTCTCCATCATCATCCCATAGATTACATCACACAAAATGATACCACAGTGTATCAGACTCCATCATCACCCCTCACATTACATCAACTCAGAGCGATGTCACAGTGAATCAATCTCAATCATCACTGCATAGAATACAACGACACAGAGCGATGTCACAGTGAATCAGTCTCCATCACCCCCATAGATTATATCAACGCAGTGCGATAACACAGTGAAACCGTCTACATCACCACATAGATTACATCAACACAGAGTGATGTCTCAGTGAATCAGTCTCCATCACCCCATAGATTACATCAACTCAGTGATATCACAGTGTATCAGTCTCCATCACACCATAGATTACATCGACACAGTGCAATGTCATACTGAATCAGACTCCATCATCACCCCACACATTACATCAACACAGAGCGATGTCACAGTGAATCAATCTCAATCATCACTCCATACAATACAACAACACAGAGCGATGTCACAGTGAATCAATCTCAATCAGCACTCCATAGAATACAACAACACAGAGCGATGCGACAGTGAAACAGTCTACATCACCACATAGATTACATCAACAGAGTGCAATATCGTAGTGAATCACTCTCCATCATCAACCCACAAAATGCATCAACACAGAGGGATGTCACAGTGAATGAATCTCCATCATCTACACATAGATTACATCAATACAGAGCGATATTGTATTGAATCAGTCTCCATCATCAACCCATAGATTACATCACACAAAGAGATATCACAGTGACACAGACTACATCATCACCCCACAGATTACATCAACACAGAGGGATGTCACAGTGAATCAATCTCCATCCTCATCCCATCGATTACATCAACACAGAGCGATGACTCAGTTAATCAGGCTCCATCACCCCATAGATTACATCAACACAGTGCAATGTCATACTGAATCAGTCCCCATAATCACCCCATAGATTACATTAACACAGAGCGATATTGTCTTGAATCAGTCTCCATCACCCCATCGATTATATCAACGCAGTACGATATCACAGTGTAACAGTCTACATCACCACATAGATTACATCAACACAGAGGGATGTCACAGTGAATCAATCTCCATCCTCATCCCATCGATTACATCAACACAGAGCGATGACTCAGTTAATCAGTCTCCATCACCCCATAGATTACATCAACACAGTGCAATGTCATACTGAATCAGTCCCCATCATCACCCCATAGATTACATTAACACAGAGCGATATTGTATTGAATCAGTCTCCATCACCCCATCGATTATATCAACGCAGTACGATATCACAGTGTAACAGTCTACATCACCACATAGATTACATCAACACAAAGGGATGTCACAGTGAATCAATCTCCATCATCATCCCATAGATTACATCAACAAAGAGCGATATTGTATTGAATCAGTCTGCATCATCATCCCATAGATTACATCACACAAAGAGATATCACAGTGTATCAGACTCCATCATCACCCCTCACGTTACATCAAAACCGAGCGATGTCACAGTGAATCAATCTCAATCATCACTCCATAGAATACAACAACACAGAGCGATGTCACAGTGAATCAGTATCCATCATCACCCCATAGTTTACATCAAAGGAGAGCAATATCACTGTGAATCAGTCACCATCATCACCCCATAGATTACATCAACACAGAGCGATATTTTATTGAATCAGTATCCAACATCATCCCATAGATTACATCACACAAAGAGATATCACAGTGTATCAGACTCCATCATCACCCCTCACATTTAATCAACACAGGGCGATGTCACAGTGAATCAATCTCAATCTTCACTCCATAGAATACAACAACACAGAGCGATGTCACAGTGAATCAGTCTCCATCACCCCCATAGATTATATCAACGCAGTGTGATAGCACAGAGAAACAGTCTACATCAACTCATAGATTACATCAACACAGTGCAATATCATAGTGAATCACTCTCCATCATCACCCCACAAATTGCATCAACGCAGAAGGATGTCACAGTGAATCAATCTCCATCATCATCCCATAGATTACATCAACCCAGAGCGATATCATAGTGAATCACTCTCCATCATCACCCCACAAATTGCATCAACACAGAAGGATGTCACAGTGAATCAATCTCCATCATCATCCCATAGATTATAACAACAGAGTGCGATATTGTATTGAATCAGTCTGCATCATCATCCCATAGATTACATCACAGAAAGAGATATCACAGTGTATCAGACTCCATCATCACACCACAAATTGCATCAACACTGAGCGATGTCACAGTGAATCAATATCAATCTTCACTCCATAGAATACAACAACACAGAGCGATGTCACAGAGAAACAGTCTACATTACCACATAGATTACATCAACACAGTGCGATATCACAGTGAATCAATCTCCATCATCACCCCACAAATTGCATCAACACAGAAGGATGTCACAGTGAATCAATCTCCATCATCTCCACATAGATTACATCAACACAGAGCATTATTGTATTGAATCAGTCTCCATCACTCCATAGATTACACCAACACAGTGCAATATCATACTGAATCAGTCTCCATCATCTCCACATAGATTACATCAACACAGCGATATTGCATTGAATCAGTCTCCATCATCACTCCTTACAATACATCAAAACCGAGCGGTCACAGTGAATCAATCTCAATCATCACTCCATAGAATACAACAACACCGAGCGATGTCACAGTGAATCAGTCTCCATCAGCCCCATAGATTATATCAACACAGTGCGATACACCAGAGAAACTGTCTACATCACCACATAGATTACATCAACACAGTGCGATATCACAGTCAATCAGTCTCCATTACGCCCATAGGTTATATCAATGCAGTGCGATATCTCAGTGAAACTGTCTACATCACCACATAGAATAGATCAACACAGTGCGATATCACAGTGAATCAATCTCCATCATCATCCCATAGATTACATCAACACAGTGCAATGTCATTCTGAATCAGACTCCATCATCACTCCATACAATACAACAACACAGAGCGATGTCACAGTGAATCAATCTCAATCAGCACTCCATAGAATACAACAACACAGAGCGATGCGACAGTGAAACAGTTTACATCACCACATAGATTACATCAACACAGTGCAATATCGTAGTGAATCACTCTCCATCATCAACCCACAGATTACATCTACACAGATCGATGTCATAGTGAATCAATCTCAATCTTCACTCCATAGAATACAACAACACAGAGCGATGTCACAGTGAATCAGTCTCCATCACCCCCATAGATTATATCAACGCAGTGTGATAGCACAGAGAAACAGTCTACATCAACTCATCGATTACATCAACACAGTGCAATATCATAGTGAATCACTCTCCATCATCACCCCACAGAATACATCAACACAGAAGGATGTCACAGTGAATCAATCTCCATCATCATCCCATAGATTACATCAACACAGAGCAATATCATAGTGAATCAATCTCCATCATCATCCCATAGATTATAACAACAGAGAGCGATAATGTATTGAATCAGTCTGCATCATCATCCCATAGATTATAACAATAGAGAGCGATATTGTATTGAATCAGTCTGCATCATCATCCCATAGATTACATCACAGAAAGAGATATCACAGTGTATCAGACTCCATCATCACCCCTCACATTACATCAAAACCGAGCGATGTCACAGTGAATCAATCTCAATCATCACTCCATAGAATACAACAACACAGAGCGATGTCACAGAGAAACAGTCTACATTACCACATAGATTACATCAACACAGTGCGATATCACAGTGAATCAATCTCCATCATCACCCCACAAATTGCATCAACACAGAAGGATGTCACAGTGAATCAATCTCCATCATCTCCACATAGATTACATCAACACAGCGATATTGCATTGAATCAGTCTCCATCATCACTCCTTACAATACATCAAAACCGAGCGGTCACAGTGAATCAATCTCAATCATCACTCCATAGAATAAAACAACACCGAGCGATGTCACAGTGAATCAGTCTCCATCAGCCCCATAGATTATATCAACGCAGTGCGATACACCAGAGAAACTGTCTACATCACCACATAGATTACATCAACACAGTGCGATATCACAGTCAATCAGTCTCCATTACGCCCATAGGTTATATCAATGCAGTGCGATATCTCAGTGAAACTGTCTACATCACCACATAGAATAGATCAACACAGTGCGATATCACAGTGAATCAATCTCCATCATCATCCCATAGATTACATCAACACAGTGCAATGTCTTTCTGAATCAGACTCCATCATCACCCCACACATTACATCAACACAGAGCGATGTCACAGTGAATCAATCTCAATCATCACTCCATACAATACAACAACACAGAGCGATGTCACAGTGAATCAATCTCAATCAGCACTCCATAGAATACAACAACACAGAGCGATGCGACAGTGAAACAGTTTACATCACCACATAGATTACATCAACACAGTGCAATATCGTAGTGAATCACTCTCCATCATCAACCCATAGATTACATCAACACAGATCGATGTCATAGTGAATCAATCTCCATCATCACTCCATAGATTACATCAACACAGAGCGATATCAGAGTGAATCAGTCTCCATCACACCATAGTTTCCATCAACACCGAGCAATGTCTCAGTGAATCATTCTCCATCATAATCTCATAGATTACATTAAGACAGAGTAATGACACAGTGAATCAGTCTCCATCAATACAACATAGATTACATCAACACAGTGCAATGTCATTCTGAATCAGACTCCATCATCACCCCACACATTACATCAACACAGAGCGATGTCACAGTGAATCAATCTCAATCATCACTCCATACAATACAACAACACAGAGCGATGTCACAGTGAATCAATCTCAATCATCACTCCATAGAATACAACAACACAGAGCGATGTCACAGTGAAACAGTCTACATCACCACATAGATTACATCAACACAGTGCGATATCGTAGTGAATCACTCTCCATCATCAACCCACAAATTGCATCAACACAGAGGGATGTCACAGTGAATGAATCTCCATCATCTCCACATAGATTACATCAATACAGAGCGATATTGTATTGAATCAGTCTCCATCACCCCATCGATTATATCAACGCAGTACGATATCACAGTGTAACAGTCTACATCACCACATAGATTACATCAACACAGAGGGATGTCACAGTGAATCAATCTCCATCCTCATCCCATCGATTACATCAACACAGAGCGATGACTCAGTTAATCAGTCTCCATCACCCCATAGATTACATCAACACAGTGCAATGTCATACTGAATCAGTCCCCATCATCACCCCATAGATTACATTAACACAGAGCGATATTGTATTGAATCAGTCTCCATCACCCCATCGATTATATCAACGCAGTACGATATCACAGTGTAACAGTCTACATCACCACATAGATTACATCAACACAAAGGGATGTCACAGTGAATCAATCTCCATCATCATCCCATAGATTACATCAACAAAGAGCGATATTGTATTGAATCAGTCTGCATCATCATCCCATAGATTACATCACACAAAGAGATATCACAGTGTATCAGACTCCATCATCACCCCTCACGTTACATCAAAACCGAGCGATGTCACAGTGAATCAATCTCAATCATCACTCCATAGAATACAACAACACAGAGCGATGTCACAGTGAATCAGTATCCATCATCACCCCATAGTTTACATCAAAGGAGAGCAATATCACTGTGAATCAGTCACCATCATCACCCCATAGATTACATCAACACAGAGCGATATTTTATTGAATCAGTATCCAACATCATCCCATAGATTACATCACACAAAGAGATATCACAGTGTATCAGACTCCATCATCACCCCTCACATTTAATCAACACAGGGCGATGTCACAGTGAATCAATCTCAATCTTCACTCCATAGAATACAACAACACAGAGCGATGTCACAGTGAATCAGTCTCCATCACCCCCATAGATTATATCAACGCAGTGTGATAGCACAGAGAAACAGTCTACATCAACTCATAGATTACATCAACACAGTGCAATATCATAGTGAATCACTCTCCATCATCACCCCACAAATTGCATCAACGCAGAAGGATGTCACAGTGAATCAATCTCCATCATCATCCCATAGATTACATCAACCCAGAGCGATATCATAGTGAATCACTCTCCATCATCACCCCACAAATTGCATCAACACAGAAGGATGTCACAGTGAATCAATCTCCATCATCATCCCATAGATTATAACAACAGAGTGCGATATTGTATTGAATCAGTCTGCATCATCATCCCATAGATTACATCACAGAAAGAGATATCACAGTGTATCAGACTCCATCATCACACCACAAATTGCATCAACACTGAGCGATGTCACAGTGAATCAATATCAATCTTCACTCCATAGAATACAACAACACAGAGCGATGTCACAGAGAAACAGTCTACATTACCACATAGATTACATCAACACAGTGCGATATCACAGTGAATCAATCTCCATCATCACCCCACAAATTGCATCAACACAGAAGGATGTCACAGTGAATCAATCTCCATCATCTCCACATAGATTACATCAACACAGAGCATTATTGTATTGAATCAGTCTCCATCACTCCATAGATTACACCAACACAGTGCAATATCATACTGAATCAGTCTCCATCATCTCCACATAGATTACATCAACACAGCGATATTGCATTGAATCAGTCTCCATCATCACTCCTTACAATACATCAAAACCGAGCGGTCACAGTGAATCAATCTCAATCATCACTCCATAGAATACAACAACACCGAGCGATGTCACAGTGAATCAGTCTCCATCAGCCCCATAGATTATATCAACACAGTGCGATACACCAGAGAAACTGTCTACATCACCACATAGATTACATCAACACAGTGCGATATCACAGTCAATCAGTCTCCATTACGCCCATAGGTTATATCAATGCAGTGCGATATCTCAGTGAAACTGTCTACATCACCACATAGAATAGATCAACACAGTGCGATATCACAGTGAATCAATCTCCATCATCATCCCATAGATTACATCAACACAGTGCAATGTCATTCTGAATCAGACTCCATCATCACTCCATACAATACAACAACACAGAGCGATGTCACAGTGAATCAATCTCAATCAGCACTCCATAGAATACAACAACACAGAGCGATGCGACAGTGAAACAGTTTACATCACCACATAGATTACATCAACACAGTGCAATATCGTAGTGAATCACTCTCCATCATCAACCCACAGATTACATCTACACAGATCGATGTCATAGTGAATCAATCTCAATCTTCACTCCATAGAATACAACAACACAGAGCGATGTCACAGTGAATCAGTCTCCATCACCCCCATAGATTATATCAACGCAGTGTGATAGCACAGAGAAACAGTCTACATCAACTCATCGATTACATCAACACAGTGCAATATCATAGTGAATCACTCTCCATCATCACCCCACAGAATACATCAACACAGAAGGATGTCACAGTGAATCAATCTCCATCATCATCCCATAGATTACATCAACACAGAGCAATATCATAGTGAATCAATCTCCATCATCATCCCATAGATTATAACAACAGAGAGCGATAATGTATTGAATCAGTCTGCATCATCATCCCATAGATTATAACAATAGAGAGCGATATTGTATTGAATCAGTCTGCATCATCATCCCATAGATTACATCACAGAAAGAGATATCACAGTGTATCAGACTCCATCATCACCCCTCACATTACATCAAAACCGAGCGATGTCACAGTGAATCAATCTCAATCATCACTCCATAGAATACAACAACACAGAGCGATGTCACAGAGAAACAGTCTACATTACCACATAGATTACATCAACACAGTGCGATATCACAGTGAATCAATCTCCATCATCACCCCACAAATTGCATCAACACAGAAGGATGTCACAGTGAATCAATCTCCATCATCTCCACATAGATTACATCAACACAGCGATATTGCATTGAATCAGTCTCCATCATCACTCCTTACAATACATCAAAACCGAGCGGTCACAGTGAATCAATCTCAATCATCACTCCATAGAATAAAACAACACCGAGCGATGTCACAGTGAATCAGTCTCCATCAGCCCCATAGATTATATCAACGCAGTGCGATACACCAGAGAAACTGTCTACATCACCACATAGATTACATCAACACAGTGCGATATCACAGTCAATCAGTCTCCATTACGCCCATAGGTTATATCAATGCAGTGCGATATCTCAGTGAAACTGTCTACATCACCACATAGAATAGATCAACACAGTGCGATATCACAGTGAATCAATCTCCATCATCATCCCATAGATTACATCAACACAGTGCAATGTCATTCTGAATCAGACTCCATCATCACCCCACACATTACATCAACACAGAGCGATGTCACAGTGAATCAATCTCAATCATCACTCCATACAATACAACAACACAGAGCGATGTCACAGTGAATCAATCTCAATCAGCACTCCATAGAATACAACAACACAGAGCGATGCGACAGTGAAACAGTTTACATCACCACATAGATTACATCAACACAGTGCAATATCGTAGTGAATCACTCTCCATCATCAACCCATAGATTACATCAACACAGATCGATGTCATAGTGAATCAATCTCCATCATCACTCCATAGATTACATCAACACAGAGCGATATCAGAGTGAATCAGTCTCCATCACACCATAGTTTCCATCAACACCGAGCAATGTCTCAGTGAATCATTCTCCATCATAATCTCATAGATTACATTAAGACAGAGTAATGACACAGTGAATCAGTCTCCATCAATACAACATAGATTACATCAACACAGTGCAATGTCATTCTGAATCAGACTCCATCATCACCCCACACATTACATCAACACAGAGCGATGTCACAGTGAATCAATCTCAATCATCACTCCATACAATACAACAACACAGAGCGATGTCACAGTGAATCAATCTCAATCATCACTCCATAGAATACAACAACACAGAGCGATGTCACAGTGAAACAGTCTACATCACCACATAGATTACATCAACACAGTGCGATATCGTAGTGAATCACTCTCCATCATCAACCCACAAATTGCATCAACACAGAGGGATGTCACAGTGAATGAATCTCCATCATCTCCACATAGATTACATCAATACAGAGCGATATTGTATTGAATCAGTCTCCATCATCATCCCATAGATTACATCACACAAAGAGATATCACAGTGACACAGACTACATCATCACCCCACAGATTACATCAACACAGAGGGATGTCACAGTGAATCAATATCCATCATCATCCCATAGATTACATCACACAAAGAGATATCACAGTGACACAGACTACATCATCACCCCACAGAATACATCAACACAGAGGGATGTCACAGTGAATCAATCTCCATCCTCATCCCATAGATTACATCAACACAGAGCGATGTCTCAGTTAATCAGTCTCCATCACCCCATAGATTACATCAACACAGTGCAATGTCATACTGAATCAGTCCCCATCATCACCCCATAGATTACATTAACACAGAGCGATATTGTATTGAATCAGTCTCCATCACCCCATCGATTATATCAACGCAGTGCGATATCACAGTGTAACAGTCTACATCACCACATAGATTACATCAACACAGAGGGATGTCACAGTGAATCAATCTCCATCATCATCCCATAGATTACATGAACAGAGCGATATTGTATTCAATCAGTCTGCATCATCATCCCATAGATAACATCACACAAAGAGATATCACAGTGTATCAGACTCCATCATCACCCCTCACGTTACATCAAAACCGAGCGATGTCACAGTGAATCAGAATCCATCATCACCCCATAGCTTACATCAAAAGAGAGCAATATCACTGTGAATCAGTCTCCATCATCACCCCATAGATTACATGAACATACTGCGATATCACAGTTAATCAGTCTCCATCACCCACATAGATTATATCAACGCAGTGTGATAGCACAGTGTAACAGTCTACATCACCACATAGATTACATCAACACAGAGTGATGTCTCAGTGAATCAGTCTCCATCACCCCATAGATTACATCGACACAGTGCAATGTCATACTGAATCTGTCTCCATCATCTCCCCATAGATTACATCAACACAGAGGGATATTGTATTGAATCAGTCTCCATCATCATCCCATAGATAACATCACACAAAATGATACCACAGTGTATCAGACTCCATCATCACCCCTCACATTACATCAACTCAGAGCGATGTCACAGTGAATCAATCTCAATCATCACTGCATAGAATACAACAACACAGAGCGATGTCACAGTGAATCAGTCTCCATCACCCCCATAGATTATATCAACGCAGTGCGATAACACAGTGAAACCGTCTACATCACCACATAGATTACATCAACACAGAGTGATGTCTCAGTGAATCAGTCTCCATCACACCATAGATTACATCAACTCAGTCATATCACAGTGTATCAGTCTCCATCACACCATAGATTACATCGACACAGTGCCATGTCATACTGAATCAGACTCCATCATCACCCCACACATTACATCAACACAGAGCGATGTCACAGTGAATCAATCTCAATCATCACTCCATACAATACAACAACACAGAGCGATGTCACAGTGAATCAATCTCAATCAGCACTCCATAGAATACAACAACACAGAGCGATGCGACAGTGAAACAGTCTACATCACCACATAGATTACATCAACACAGTGCAATATCGTAGTGAATCACTCTCCATCATCAACCCACAAATTACATCAACACAGAGGGATGTCACAGTGAATGAATCTCCATCATCTACACATAGATTACATCAATACAGAGCGATATTGTATTGAATCAGTCTCCATCATCAACCCATAGATTACATCACACAAAGAGATATCACAGTGACACAGACTACATCATCACCCCACAGATTACATCACCACAGAGGGATGTCACAGTGAATCAAAATCCATCATCATCCCATAGATTACATCACACAAAGAGATATCACAGTGACACAGACTACATCATCACCCCACAGATTACATCAACACAGAGGGATGTCACAGTGAATCAATCTCCATCCTCATCCCATCAATTACATCAACACAGAGCGATGACTCAGTTAATCAGGCTCCATCACCCCATAGATTACATCAACACAGTGCAATGTCATACTGAATCAGTCCCCATAATCACCCCATAGATTACATTAACACAGAGCGATATTGTCTTGAATCAGTCTCCATCACCCCATCGATTATATCAACGCAGTGCGATATCACAGTGTAACAGTCTACATCACCACATAGATTACATCAACACAGAGGGATGTCACAGTGAATCAATCTCCATCCTCATCCCATCGATTACATCAACACAGAGCGATGACTCAGTTAATCAGTCTCCATCACCCCATAGATTACATCAACACAGTGCAATGTCATACTGAATCAGTCCCCATCATCACCCCATAGATTACATTAACACAGAGCGATATTGTATTGAATCAGTCTCCATCACCCCATCGATTATATCAATGCAGTACGATATCACAGTGTAACAGTCTACATCACCACATAGATTACATCAACACAGAGGGATGTCACAGTGAATCAATCTCCATCATCATCCCATAGATTACATCAACAAAGAGCGATATTGTATTGAATCAGTCTGCATCATCATCCCATAGATTACATCACACAAAGAGATATCACAGTGTATCAGACTCCATCATCACCCCTCACGTTACATCAAAACCGAGCGATGTCACAGTGAATCAATCTCAATCATCACTCCATAGAATACAACAACACAGAGCGATGTCACAGTGAATCAGTATCCATCATCACCCCATAGTTTACATCAAAGGAGAGCAATATCACTGTGAATCAGTCACCATCATCACCCCATAGATTACATCAACACAGAGCGATATTTTATTGAATCAGTATCCAACATCATCCCATAGATTACATCACACAAAGAGATATCACAGTGTATCAGACTCCATCATCACCCCTCACATTAAATCAACACAGAGCGATGTCACAGTGAATCAGTCTCCATCACCCCCATAGATTATATCAACGCAGTGTGATAGCACAGAGAAACAGTCTACATCAACTCATAGATTACATCAACACAGTGCAATATCATAGTGAATCACTCTCCATCATCACCCCACAAATTGCATCAACACAGAAGGATGTCACAGTGAATCAATCTCCATCATCATCCCATAGATTACATCAACCCAGAGCGATATCATAGTGAATCACTCTCCATCATCACCCCACAAATTGCATCAACACAGAAGGATGTCACAGTGAATCAATCTCCATCATCATCCCATAGATTATAACAACAGAGAGCGATATTGTATTGAATCAGTCTGCATCATCATCCCATAGATTACATCACAGAAAGAGATATCACAGTGTATCAGACTCCATCATCACTCCACAAATTGCATCAACACTGAGCGATGTCACAGTGAATCAATATCAATCTTCACTCCATAGAATACAACAACACAGAGCGATGTCACAGAGAAACAGTCTACATTACCACATAGATTACATCAACACAGTGCGATATCACAGTGAATCAATCTCCATCATCACCCCACAAATTGCATCAACACAGAAGGATGTCACAGTGAATCAATCTCCATCATCTCCACATAGATTACATCAACACAGAGCGATATTGCATTGAATCAGTCTCCATCATCACTCCTTACAATACATCAAAACCGAGCGGTCACAGTGAATCAATCTCAATCATCACTCCATAGAATACAACAACACCGAGCGATGTCACAGTGAATCAGTCTCCATCAGCCCCATAGATTATATCAACGCAGTGCGATACACCAGAGAAACTGTCTACATCACCACATAGATTACATCAACACAGTGCGATATCACAGTCAATCAGTCTCCATTACGCCCATAGGTTATATCAATGCAGTGCGATATCTCAGTGAAACTGTCTACATCACCACATAGAATAGATCAACACAGTGCGATATCACAGTGAATCAATCTCCATCATCATCCCATAGATTACATCAAAACAGTGCAATGTCATTCTGAATCAGACTCCATCATCACCCCACACATTACATCAACACAGAGCGATGTCACAGTGAATCAATCTCAATCATCACTCCATACAATACAACAACACAGAGCGATGTCACAGTGAATCAATCTCAATCAGCACTCCATAGAATACAACAACACAGAGCGATGCGACAGTGAAACAGTTTACATCACCACATAGATTACATCAACACAGTGCAATATCGTAGTGAATCACTCTCCATCATCAACCCATAGATTACATCAACACAGATCGATGTCATAGTGAATCAATCTCCATCATCACTCCATAGATTACATCAACACAGAGCGATATCAGAGTGAATCAGTCTCCATCACCCCATAGTTTCCATCAACACCGAGCAATGTCTGAGTGAATCATTCTCCATCATAATCTCATAGATTACATTAAGACAGAGTAATGACACAGTGAATCAGTCTCCATCAATACAACATAGATTACATCAACACAGAGCGATGTCATAGTCAAAGAGTCATCATAACCCCCATAGATTACAGCAAAACTGAGCGATGTCACAGAGAATCAATCTCCATCATCACCCCATAGATTATTGCAATGCAGAGATATGCCACAGTGACAATATCAAGAATAAATACACAGATTACATCAACACAGAGCAATGTCACAGTGAATCAGTCGTCATAACCCCCATAGATTACAGCAAAACAGAGCGAGGTCACAGTGAATCAATCTCCATCATCACCCCATAGATTACTTCAATGCAGAGAGATGCCACAGTGAATCAATCTTAATCATAACTACACAGATTACATCAACACAGAGTGATGTCACAGTCAATCAGTCTCAATCATCATCCCATAGATTACATCAACACAGAGGGATGTCATAGTGAATCTATCTCCATCATCACCCCATAGATTACATCAACACAGAGCGATGTCATAGTGAAACAGTCTCCATCATCTCCCCATAGCTTACATCAAAAGAGAGCAATATCACTGTGAGTCAGTCACCATCATCACCCCATAGATTACATCAACACAGAGCGATATTTTATTGAATCAGTATCCATCATCATCCCATAGATTACATCACACAAAGATATATCACAGTGTATCAGTCTCCATCATCACCCCTCACATTACATCAACACAGAGCGATGTCACAGTGAATCAGAATTCATCATCACCCCATAGCTTACATCAAAAGAGAGCAATATCACTGTGAATCAGTCTCCATCATCACCCCATAGATTACATGAACATATTGCGATATCACAGTGAATCAGTCTCCATCACCCCCATAGATTATATCAACGCAGTGCGATATCACAGTGAAACAGTCTACATCACCACATAGATTACATCAACACAAAGTGATGTCTCAGTGAATCAGTCTCCATCACCCCATAGATTACATCAACTCAGTGATATCACAGTGTATCAGTCTCCATCACACCATAGATTACATCGACACAGTGCAATGTCATACTGAATCAGTCTCCATCATCACCCCATAGATTACATCAACACAGAGCGATATCTCGGTGAATAAGTCACCATCATCACCCCACAGATTACATCAACACAGAGCGATGTCATTCTGAATCACTCTCCATCATCAGTCCACAGATTACTTCAATGTCATACTGAAACAGTCCCCATCACCCCATAGATTACATCAACACAGAGCGAAATCAGAGTGAATCAGTCTCCAGCATGATCCCATAGATTACATCAACACAGATCGATGTCATAGTGAATCAATCTCCATCATCACTCCATAGATTACATCAACACAGAGCGATATCAGAGTGAATCAGTCTCCATCACCCCATAGTTTACATCAACACCGAGCAATGTCTCAGTGAATCAGTCTCCATCATCATCCCATAGATTACATTAAGACAGAGTAATGACACAGTGAATCAGTCTCCATCAATACAACATAAATTACATCAACACAGAGCGATGTCATAGTCAAAGAGTCATCATAACCCCCATAGATTACAGCAAAACAGAGCGATGTCACAGTGAATCAATCTTCATCATCACCCCATAGATTACTTCAATGCAGAGAGATGCCACAGTGAATCAATCTTAATCATAACTACACAGATTACATCAACACAGAGTGATGTCACAGTGAATCTATCTCCATCATCACCCCATAGATTACATCAACACAGTGCGATATCACAGTGTATCAGTCTCCATCACCCCATAGATTACATCAACCCAGAGCGATGTCATAGTGAATCACTCTCCATCATCACCCCACAAATTGCATCAACACAGAAGGATGTCACAGTGAATCAATCTCCATCATCATCCCATAGATTATAACAACAGAGAGCGATATTGTATTGAACCAGTCTGCATCATCATCCCATAGATTACATCACAGAAATAGATATCACAGTGTATCAGACTCCATCATCACCCCGCACATTACATCAACACAGAGCGATGTCACAGTGAATCAATCTCAATCTTCACTCCATAGAATACAACAACACAGAGCGATGTCACAGTGAATCAGTCTTCATCACCCCCATAGATTATATCAACGCAGTGTGATAGCACAGAGAAACAGTCTACATCACCACATAGATTACATCAACACAGTGCGATATCACAATGAATCAATCTCCATCATCATCCCATAGATTACATCAACACAGAGCGATATCATAGTGAATCACTCTCCATCATCACCCCACAAATTGCATCAACACAGAAGGATGTCACAGTGAATCAATCTCCATCATCATCCCATAGATTACAACAACAGAGAGCGATATTGTATTGAATCAGTCTGCATCATCATCCCAAAGATTACATCACATAAAGAGATATCACAGTGTATCAGACTCCATCATCACCCCTCACATTACATCAAAATCGAGCGATGTCACAGTGAATCAGAATTCATCATCACCCCATAGCTTACATCAAAAGAGAGCAATATCACTGTGAATCAGTCTCCATCATCACCCCATAGATTACATGAACATATTGCGATATCACAGTGAATCAGTCTCCATCACCACATAGATTACATCAACACAGAGTGATGTCTCAGTGAATCAGTCTCCATCACCCCATAGATTACATCAACTCAGTGATATCACAGTGTATCAGTCTACATCACACCATAGATTACATCGACACAGTGCAATGTCATACTGAATCAGTCTCCATCATCACCCCATAGATTACATCAACACAGAGCGATATTGTATTGAATCAGTCTACATCATCATCCCATACATTACATCACACAAAAAGATATCACAGTGTATCAGACTCCATCATCACCCCTCACATTACATCAACTCAGAGCGATGTCACAGTGAATCAGTCTACATCACCCCAATAGATTATATCAACGCAGTGCGATAGCACAGAGAAACAGTCTACATCACCACCTAGATCACATCAACGCATTGCGATATCACAGTGAATCAATCTCCATCATCACCCCACAAATTTCATCAACACAGAAGGATGTCACAGTGAATCAATCTCCATCATCTCCACATAGATTACATCAACACAGAGCGATATTGTATTGAATCAGTCTCCATTATCATCCCATACATTACATCACACAAAAAGATATCACAGTGTATCAGACTCCATCATCACCCCTTACAATACATCAAAACCGAGCGATGTCACAGTGAATCAATCTCAATCATCACTCCATAGAATACAACAACACAGAGCGATGTCACAGTGAATCAGTCTCCATCACCCCCATACATTATATCAACGCAGTGCGATAACACAGTGAAACCGTCTACATCACCACATAGATTACATCAACACAGAGTGATGTCTCAGTGAATCAGTCTCCATCACCCCATAGATTACATCAACTCAGTGATATCACAGTGTATCAGTCTCCATCACACCATAGATTACATCGACACAGTGCAATGTCATACTGAATCAGACTCCATCATCACCCCACACATTACATCAACACAGAGCGATGTCACAGTGAATCAATCTCAATCATCACTCCATACAATACAACAACACAGAGCGATGTCACAGTGAATCAATCTCAATCAGCACTCCATAGAATACAACAACACAGAGCGATGCGACAGTGAAACAGTCTACATCACCACATAGATTACATCAACACAGTGCAATATCGTAGTGAATCACTCTCCATCATCAACCCACAAATTGCATCAACACAGAGGGATGTCACAGTGAATGAATCTCCATCATCTACACATAGATTACATCAATACAGAGCGATATTGTATTGAATCAGTCTCCATCATCAACCCATAGATTACATCACACAAAGAGATATCACAGTGACACAGACTACATCATCACCCCACAGATTACATCACCACAGAGGGATGTCACAGTGAATCAAAATCCATCATCATCCCATAGATTACATCACACAAAGAGATATCACAGTGACACAGACTACATCATCACCCCACAGATTACATCAACACAGAGGGATGTCACAGTGAATCAATCTCCATCCTCATCCCATCGATTACATCAACAAAGAGCGATGACTCAGTTAATCAGGCTCCATCACCCCATAGATTACATCAACACAGTGCAATGTCATACTGAATCAGTCCCCATAATCACCCCATAGATTACATTAACACAGAGCGATATTGTCTTGAATCAGTCTCCATCACCCCATCGATTATATCAACGCAGTACGATATCACAGTGTAACAGTCTACATCACCACATAGATTACATCAACACAGAGGGATGTCACAGTGAATCAATCTCCATCATCATCCCATAGATTACATCAACAAAGAGCGATATTGTATTGAATCAGTCTGCATCATCATCCCATAGATTACATCACACAAAGAGATATCACAGTGTATCAGACTCCATCATCACCCCTCACGTTACATCAAAACCGAGCGATGTCACAGTGAATCAATCTCAATCATCACTCCATACAATACAACAACACAGAGCGATGTCACAGTGAATCAGTATCCATCATCACCCCATAGTTTACGTCAAAGGAGAGCAATATCACTGTGAATCAGTCACCATCATCACCCCATAGATTACATCAACACAGAGCGATATTTTATTGAATCAGTATCCAACATCATCCCATAGATTACATCACACAAAGAGATATCACAGTGTATCAGACTCCATCATCACCCCTCACATTAAATCAACACAGGGCGATGTCACAGTGAATCAATCTCAATCTTCACTCCATAGAATACAACAACACAGAGCGATGTCACAGTGAATCAGTCTCCATCACCCCCATAGATTATATCAACGCAGTGTGATAGCACAGAGAAACAGTCTACATCAACTCATAGATTACATCAACACAGTGCAATATCATAGTGAATCACTCTCCATCATCACCCCACAAATTGCATCAACACAGAAGGATGTCACAGTGAATCAATCTCCATCATCATCCCATAGATTACATCAACCCAGAGCGATATCATAGTGAATCACTCTCCATCATCACCCCACAAATTGCATCAACACAGAAGGATGTCACAGTGAATCAAACTCCATCATCATCCCATAGATTATAACAACAGAGAGCGATATTGTATTGAATCAGTCTGCATCATCATCCCATAGATTACATCACAGAAAGAGATATCACAGTGTATCAGACTCCATCATCACACCACAAATTGCATCAACACTGAGCGATGTCACAGTGAATCAATATCAATCTTCACTCCATAGAATACAACAACACAGAGCGATGTCACAGAGAAACAGTCTACATTACCACATAGATTACATCAACACAGTGCGATATCACAGTGAATCAATCTCCATCATCACCCCACAAATTGCATCAACACAGAAGGATGTCACAGTGAATCAATCTCCATCATCTCCACATAGATTACATCAACACAGAGCGATATTGCATTGAATCAGTCTCCATCATCACTCCTTACAATACATCAAAACCGAGCGGTCACAGTGAATCAATCTCAATCATCACTCCATAGAATACAACAACACCGAGCGATGTCACAGTGAATCAGTCTCCATCAGCCCCATAGATTATATCAACGCAGTGCGATACACCAGAGAAACTGTCTACATCACCACATAGATTACATCAACACAGTGCGATATCACAGTCAATCAGTCTCCATTACGCCCATAGGTTATATCAATGCAGTGCGATATCTCAGTGAAACTGTCTACATCACCACATAGAATAGATCAACACAGTGCGATATCACAGTGAATCAATCTCCATCATCATCCCATAGATTACATCAACACAGTGCAATGTCATTCTGAATCAGACTCCATCATCACCCCACACATTACATCAACACAGAGCGATGTCACAGTGAATCAATCTCAATCATCACTCCATACAATACAACAACACAGAGCGATGTCACAGTGAATCAATCTCAATCATCACTCCATAGAATACAACAACACAGAGCGATGTCACAGTGAAACAGTCTACATCACCACATAGATTACATCAACACAGTGCGATATCGTAGTGAATCACTCTCCATCATCAACCCACAAATTGCATCAACACAGAGGGATGTCACAGTGAATGAATCTCCATCATCTACACATAGATTACATCAATACAGAGCGATATTGTATTGAATCAGTCTCCATCATCATCCCATAGATTACATCACACAAAGAGATATCACAGTGACACAGACTACATCATCACCCCACAGATTACATCAACACAGAGGGATGTCACAGTGAATCAATCTCCATCATCATCCCATAGATTACATCAACAAAGAGCGATATTGTATTGAATCAGTCTGCATCATCATCCCATAGATTACATCACACAAAGAGATATCACAGTGTATCAGACTCCATCATCACCCCTCACGTGACATCAAAACCGAGCGATGTCACAGTGAATCAATCTCAATCATCACTCCATAGAATACAACAACACAGAGCGATGTCACAGTGAATCAGTATCCATCATCACCCCATAGTTTACATCAAAGGAGAGCAATATCACTGTGAATCAGTCACCATCATCACCCCATAGATTACATCAACACAGAGCGATATTTTATTGAATCAGTATCCAACATCATCCCATAGATTACATCACACAAAGAGATATCACAGTGTATCAGACTCCATCATCACCCCTCACATTAAATCAACACAGAGCGATGTCACAGTGAATCAGTCTCCATCACCCCCATAGATTATATCAACGCAGTGTGATAGCACAGAGAAACAGTCTACATCAACTCATAGATTACATCAACACAGTGCAATATCATAGTGAATCACTCTCCATCATCACCCCACAAATTGCATCAACACAGAAGGATGTCACAGTGAATCAATCTCCATCATCATCCCATAGATTACATCAACCCAGAGCGATATCATAGTGAATCACTCTCCATCATCACCCCACAAATTGCATCAACACAGAAGGATGTCACAGTGAATCAATCTCCATCATCATCCCATTGATTATAACAACAGAGAGCGATATTGTATTGAATCAGTCTGCATCATCATCCCATAGATTACATCACAGAAAGAGATATCACAGTGTATCAGACTCCATCATCACTCCACAAATTGCATCAACACTGAGCGATGTCACAGTGAATCAATATCAATCTTCACTCCATAGAATACAACAACACAGAGCGATGTCACAGAGAAACAGTCTACATTACCACATAGATTACATCAACACAGTGCGATATCACAGTGAATCAATCTCCATCATCACCCCACAAATTGCATCAACACAGAAGGATGTCACAGTGAATCAATCTCCATCATCTCCACATAGATTACATCAACACAGAGCGATATTGCATTGAATCAGTCTCCATCATCACTCCTTACAATACATCAAAACCGAGCGGTCACAGTGAATCAATCTCAATCATCACTCCATAGAATACAACAACACCGAGCGATGTCACAGTGAATCAGTCTCCATCAGCCCCATAGATTATATCAACGCAGTGCGATACACCAGAGAAACTGTCTACATCACCACATAGATTACATCAACACAGTGCGATATCACAGTCAATCAGTCTCCATTACGCCCATAGGTTATATCAATGCAGTGCGATATCTCAGTGAAACTGTCTACATCACCACATAGAATAGATCAACACAGTGCGATATCACAGTGAATCAATCTCCATCATCATCCCATAGATTACATCAACACAGTGCAATGTCATTCTGAATCAGACTCCATCATCACCCCACACATTACATCAACACAGAGCGATGTCACAGTGAATCAATCTCAATCATCACTCCATACAATACAACAACACAGAGCGATGTCACAGTGAATCAATCTCAATCAGCACTCCATAGAATACAACAACACAGAGCGATGCGACAGTGAAACAGTTTACATCACCCCATAGATTACATCAACACAGTGCAATATCGTAGTGAATCACTCTCCATCATCAACCCATAGATTACATCAACACAGATCGATGTCATAGTGAATCAATCTCCATCATCACTCCATAGATTACATCAACACAGAGCGATATCAGAGTGAATCAGTCTCCATCACCCCATAGTTTCCATCAACACCGAGCAATGTCTGAGTGAATCATTCTCCATCATAATCTCATAGATTACATTAAGACAGAGTAATGACACAGTGAATCAGTCTCCATCAATACAACATAGATTACATCAACACAGAGCGATGTCATAGTCAAAGAGTCATCATAACCCCCATAGATTACAGCAAAACAGAGCGATGTCACAGAGAATCAATCTCCATCATCACCCCATAGATTATTGCAATGCAGAGATATGCCACAGTGACAATATCAAGAATAAATACACAGATTACATCAACACAGAGCAATGTCACAGTGAATCAGTCGTCATAACCCCCATAGATTACAGCAAAACAGAGCGAGGTCACAGTGAATCAATCTCCATCATCACCCCATAGATTACTTCAATGCAGAGAGATGCCACAGTGAATCAATCTTAATCATAACTACACAGATTACATCAACACAGAGTGATGTCACAGTCAATCAGTCTCAATCATCACCCCATAGATTACATCAACACAGAGCGATGTCATAGTGAAACAGTCTCCATCATCTCCCCATAGCTTACATCAAAAGAGAGCAATATCACTGTGAGTCAGTCACCATCATCACCCCATAGATTACATCAACACAGAGCGATATTTTATTGAATCAGTATCCATCATCATCCCATAGATTACATCACACAAAGATATATCACAGTGTATCAGTCTCCATCATCACCCCTCACATTACATCAACACAGAGCGATGTCACAGTGAATCAGAATTCATCATCACCCCATAGCTTACATCAAAAGAGAGCAATATCACTGTGAATCAGTCTCCATCATCACCCCATAGATTACATGAACATATTGCGATATCACAGTGAATCAGTCTCCATCACCCCCATAGATTATATCAACGCAGTGCGATATCACAGTGAAACAGTCTACATCACCACATAGATTACATCAACACAAAGTGATGTCTCAGTGAATCAGTCTCCATCACCCCATAGATTACATCAACTCAGTGATATCACAGTGTATCAGTCTCCATCACACCATAGATTACATCGACACAGTGCAATGTCATACTGAATCAGTCTCCATCATCACCCCATAGATTACATCAACACAGAGCGATATTGTATTGAATCAGTCTACATCATCATCCCATAGATTACATCACACAAAAAGATATCACAGTGTATCAGACTCCATCATCACCCCTCACATTACATCAACTCAGAGCGATGTCACAGTGAATCAATCTCAATCATCACTCCATAGAATACAACAACACAGAGAGATGTCACAATGAATCAGTCAACATCACCCCAATAGATTATATCAACGCAGTGCGATAGCACAGAGAAACAGTCTACATCACCACATAGATTACATCAACACAGAGTGATGTCTCAGTGAATCAGTCTCCATCACCCCATAGATTACATCAACTCAGTGATATCACAGTGTATCAGTCTCCATCACACCATAGATTACATCGACACAGTGCAATGTCATACTGAATCAGTCTCCATCATCACCCCATAGATTACATCAACACAGAGCGATATCTCGGTGAATCAGTCACCATCATCACCCCACAGATTACATCAACACAGAGCGATGTCATTCTGAATCACTCTCCATCATCAGTCCACAGATTACTTCAATGTCATACTGAAACAGTCCCCATCACCCCATAGATTACATCAACACAGAGCGAAATCAGAGTGAATCAGTCTCCAGCATGATCCCATAGATTACATCAACACAGATCGATGTCATAGTGAATCAATCTCCATCATCACTCCATAGATTACATCAACACAGAGCGATATCAGAGTGAATCAGTCTCCATCACCCCATAGTTTACATCAACACCGAGCAATGTCTCAGTGAATCAGTCTCCATCATCATCCCATAGATTACATTAAGACAGAGTAATGACACAGTGAATCAGTCTCCATCAATACAACATAAATTACATCAACACAGAGCGATGTCATAGTCAAAGAGTCATCATAACCCCCATAGATTACAGCAAAACAGAGCGATGTCACAGTGAATCAATCTTCATCATCACCCCATAGATTACTTCAATGCAGAGAGATGCCACAGTGAATCAATCTTAATCATAACTACACAGATTACATCAACACAGAGTGATTTCACAGTGAATCTATCTCCATCATCACCCCATAGATTACATCAACACAGTGCGATATCACAGTGTATCAGTCTCCATCACCCCATAGATTACATCAACCCAGAGCGATGTCATAGTGAATCACTCTCCATCATCACCCCACAAATTGCATCAACACAGAAGGATGTCACAGTGAATCAATCTCCATCATCATCCCATAGATTATAACAACAGAGAGCGATATTGTATTGAACCAGTCTGCATCATCATCCCATAGTTTACATCACAGAAATAGATATCACAGTGTATCAGACTCCATCATCACCCCGCACAGTACATCAACACAGAGCGATGTCACAGTGAATCAATCTCAATCTTCACTCCATAGAATACAACAACACAGAGCGATGTCACAGTGAATCAGTCTTCATCACCCCCATAGATTATATCAACGCAGTGTGATAGCACAGAGAAACAGACTACATCACTACATAGATTACATCAACACAGTGCGATATCACAATGAATCAATCTCCATCATCATCCCATAGATTACATCAACACAGAGCGATATCATAGTGAATCACTCTCCATCATCACCCCACAAATTGCATCAACACAGAAGGATGTCACAGTGAATCAATCTCCATCATCATCCCATAGATTACAACAACAGAGAGCGATATTGTATTGAATCAGTCTGCATCATCATCCCAAAGATTACATCACATAAAGAGATATCACAGTGTATCAGACTCCATCATCACCCCTCACATTACATCAAAATCGAGCGATGTCACTGTGAATCAGAATTCATCATCACCCCATAGCTTACATCAAAAGAGAGCAATATCACTGTGAATCAGTCTCCATCATCACCCCATAGATTACATGAACATATTGCGATATCACAGTGAATCAGTCTCCATCACCACATAGATTACATCAACACAGTGATGTCTCAGTGAATCAGTCTCCATCACCCCATCGATTACATCAACTCAGTGATATCACAGTGTATCAGTCTACATCACACCATAGATTACATCGACACAGTGCAATGTCATACTGAATCAGTCTCCATCATCACCCCATAGATTACATCAACACAGAGCGATATTGTATTGAATCAGTCTACATCATCATCCCATACATTACATCACACAAAAAGATATCACAGTGTATCAGACTCCATCATCACCCCTCACATTACATCAACTCAGAGCGATGTCACAGTGAATCAGTCTACATCACCCCAATAGATTATATCAACGCAGTGCGATAGCACAGAGAAACAGTCTACATCACCACCTAGATCACATCAACGCATTGCGATATCACAGTGAATCAATCTCCATCATCACCCTACAAATTTCATCAACACAGAAGGATGTCACAGTGAATCAATCTCCATCATCTCCACATAGATTACATCAACACAGAGCGATATTGTATTGAATCAGTCTCCATTATCATCCCATACATTACATCACACAAAAAGATATCACAGTGTATCAGACTCCATCATCACCCCTTACAATACATCAAAACCGAGCGATGTCACAGTGAATCAATCTCAATCATCACTCCATAGAATACAACAACACAGAGCGATGTCACAGTGAATCAGTCTCCATCACCCCCATACATTATATCAACGCAGTGCGATAACACAGTGAAACCGTCTACATCACCACATAGATTACATCAACACAGAGTGATGTCTCAGTGAATCAGTCTCCATCACCCCATAGATTACATCAACTCAGTGATATCACAGTGTATCAGTCTCCATCACACCATAGATTACATCGACACAGTGCAATGTCATACTGAATCAGACTCCATCATCACCCCACACATTACATCAACACAGAGCGATGTCACAGTGAATCAATCTCAATCATCACTCCATACAATACAACAACACAGAGCGATGTCACAGTGAATCAATCTCAATCAGCACTCCATAGAATACAACAACACAGAGCGATGCGACAGTGAAACAGTCTACATCACCACATAGATTACATCAACACAGTGCAATATCGTAGTGAATCACTCTCCATCATCAACCCACAAATTGCATCAACACAGAGGGATGTCACAGTGAATGAATCTCCATCATCTACACATAGATTACATCAATACAGAGCGATATTGTATTGAATCAGTCTCCATCATCAACCCATAGATTACATCACACAGAGATATCACAGTGACACAGACTACATCATCACCCCACAGATTACATCACCACAGAGGGATGTCACAGTGAATCAAAATCCATCATCATCCCATAGATTACATCACACAAAGAGATATCACAGTGACACAGACTACATCATCACCCCACAGATTACATCAACACAGAGGGATGTCACAGTGAATCAATCTCCATCCTCATCCCATCGATTACATCAACAAAGAGCGATGACTCAGTTAATCAGGCTCCATCACCCCATAGATTACATCAACACAGTGCAATGTCATACTGAATCAGTCCCCATAATCACCCCATAGATTACATTAACACAGAGCGATATTGTCTTGAATCAGTCTCCATCACCCCATCGATTATATCAACGCAGTACGATATCACAGTGTAACAGTCTACATCACCACATAGATTACATCAACACAGAGGGATGTCACAGTGAATCAATCTCCATCATCATCCCATAGATTACATCAACAAAGAGCGATATTGTATTGAATCAGTCTGCATCATCATCCCATAGATTACATCACACAAAGAGATATCACAGTGTATCAGACTCCATCATCACCCCTCACGTTACATCAAAACCGAGCGATGTCACAGTGAATCAATCTCAATCATCACTCCATACAATACAACAACACAGAGCGATGTCACAGTGAATCAGTATCCATCATCACCCCATAGTTTACATCAAAGGAGAGCAATATCACTGTGAATCAGTCACCATCATCACCCCATAGATTACATCAACACAGAGCGATATTTAATTGAATCAGTATCCAACATCATCCCATAGATTACATCACACAAAGAGATATCACAGTGTATCAGACTCCATCATCACCCCTCACATTAAATCAACACAGGGCGATGTCACAGTGAATCAATCTCAATCTTCACTCCATAGAATACAACAACACAGAGCGATGTCACAGTGAATCAGTCTCCATCACCCCCATAGATTATATCAACGCAGTGTGATAGCACAGAGAAACAGTCTACATCAACTCATAGATTACATCAACACAGTGCAATATCATAGTGAATCACTCTCCATCATCACCCCACAAATTGCATCAACACAGAAGGATGTCACAGTGAATCAATCTCCATCATCATCCCATAGATTACATCAACCCAGAGCGATATCATAGTGAATCACTCTCCATCATCACCCCACAAATTGCATCAACACAGAAGGATGTCACAGTGAATCAAACTCCATCATCATCCCATAGATTATAACAACAGAGAGCGATATTGTATTGAATCAGTCTGCATCATCATCCCATAGATTACATCACAGAAAGAGATATCACAGTGTATCAGACTCCATCATCACACCACAAATTGCATCAACACTGAGCGATGTCACAGTGAATCAATATCAATCTTCACTCCATAGAATACAACAACACAGAGCGATGTCACAGAGAAACAGTCTACATTACCACATAGATTACATCAACACAATGCGATATCACAGTGAATCAATCTCCATCATCACCCCACAAATTGCATCAACACAGAAGGATGTCACAGTGAATCAATCTCCATCATCTCCACATAGATTACATCAACACAGAGCGATATTGCATTGAATCAGTCTCCATCATCACTCCTTACAATACATCAAAACCGAGCGGTCACAGTGAATCAATCTCAATCATCACTCCATAGAATACAACAACACCGAGCGATGTCACAGTGAATCAGTCTCCATCAGCCCCATAGATTATATCAACGCAGTGCGATACACCAGAGAAACTGTCTACATCACCACATAGATTACATCAACACAGTGCGATATCACAGTCAATCAGTCTCCATTACGCCCATAGGTTATATCAATGCAGTGCGATATCTCAGTGAAACTGTCTACATCACCACATAGAATAGATCAACACAGAGCGATGTCTCAGTTAATCAGTCTCCATCACCCCATAGATTACATCAACACAGTGCAATGTCATACTGAATCAGTCCCCATCATCACCCCATAGATTACATTAACACAGAGCGATATTGTATTGAATCAGTCTCCATCACCCCATCGATTATATCAACGCAGTGCGATATCACAGTGTAACAGTCTACATCACCACATAGATTACATCAACACAGAGGGATGTCACAGTGAATCAATCTCCATCATCATCCCATAGATTACATGAACAGAGAGCGATATTGTATTCAATCAGTCTGCATCATCATCCCATAGATAACATCACACAAAGAGATATCACAGTGTATCAGACTCCATCATCACACCTCACGTTACATCAAAACCGAGCGATGTCACAGTGAATCAGAATCCATCATCACCCCATAGCTTACATCAAAAGAGAGCAATATCACTGTGAATCAGTCTCCATCATCACCCCATAGATTACATGAACATATTACGATATCACAGTTAATCAGTCTCCATCACCCACATAGATTATATCAACGCAGTGTGATAGCACAGTGTAACAGTCTACATCACCACATAGATTACATCAACACAGAGTGATGTCTCAGTGAATCAGTCTCCATCACCCCATAGATTACATCGACACAGTGCAATGTCATACTGAATCTGTCTCCATCATCTCCCCATAGATTACATCAACACAGAGGGATATTGTATTGAATCAGTCTCCATCATCATCCCATAGATTACATCACACAAAATGATACCACAGTGTATCAGACTCCATCATCACCCCTCACATTACATCAACTCAGAGCGATGTCACAGTGAATCAATCTCAATCATCACTGCATAGAATACAACAACACAGAGCGATGTCACAGTGAATCAATCTCAATCTTCACTCCATAGAATACAACAACACAGAGCGATGTCACAGTGAATCAGTCTCCATCACCCCCATAGATTATATCAACGCAGTGCGATAACACAGTGAAACCGTCTACATCACCACATAGATTACATCAACACAGAGTGATGTCTCAGTGAATCAGTCTCCATCACCCCATAGATTACATCAACTCAGTGATATCACAGTGTATCAGTCTCCATCACACCATAGATTACATCGACACAGTGCAATGTCATACTGAATCAGACTTCATCATCACCCCACACATTACATCAACACAGAGCGATGTCACAGTGAAACAGTCTACATCACCACATAGATTACATCAACACAGTGCAATATCGTAGTGAATCACTCTCCATCATCAACCCACAAATTGCATCAACACAGAGGGATGTCACAGTGAATGAATCTCCATCATCTACACATAGATTACATCAATACAGAGCGATATTGTATTGAATCAGTCTCCATCATCAACCCATAGATTACATCACACAAAGAGATATCACAGTGACACAGACTACATCATCACCCCACAGATTACATCACCACAGAGGGATGTCACAGTGAATCAAAATCCATCATCATCCCATAGATTACATCACACAAAGAGATATCACAGTGACACAGTCTACATCACCACATAGATTACATCAACACAGAGGGATGTCACAGTGAATCAATCTCCATCCTCATCCCATCGATTACATCAACACAGAGCGATGACTCAGTTAATCAGTCTCCATCACCCCATAGATTACATCAACACAGTGCAATGTCATACTGAATCAGTCCCCATCATCACCCCATAGATTACATTAACACAGAGCGATATTGTATTGAATCAGTCTCCATCACCCCATCGATTATATCAACGCAGTACGATATCACAGTGTAACAGTCTACATCACCACATAGATTACATCAACACAGAGGGATGTCACAGTGAATCAATCTCCATCATCATCCCATAGATTACATCAACAAAGAGCGATATTGTATTGAATCAGTCTGCATCATCATCCCATAGATTACATCACACAAAGAGATATCACAGTGTATCAGACTCCATCATCACCCCTCACGTTACATCAAAACCGAGCGATGTCACAGTGAATCAATCTCAATCATCACTCCATAGAATACAACAACACAGAGCGATGTCACAGTGAATCAGTCTCCATCACCCCCATAGATTATATCAACGCAGTGTGATAGCACAGAGAAACAGTCTACATCAACTCATAGATTACATCAACACAGTGCAATATCATAGTGAATCACTCTCCATCATCACCCCACAAATTGCATCAACACAGAAGGATGTCACAGTGAATCAATCTCCATCATCATCCCATAGATTATAACAACAGAGAGCGATATTGTATTGAATCAGTCTGCATCATCATCCCATAGATTACATCACAGAAAGAGATATCACAGTGTATCAGACTCCATCATCACACCACAAATTGCATCAACACTGAGCGATGTCACAGTGAATCAATATCAAACTTCACTCCATAGAATACAACAACACAGAGCGATGTCACAGAGAAACAGTCTACATTACCACATAGATTACATCAACACAGTGCGATATCACAGTGAATCAATCTCCATCATCACCCCACAAATTGCATCAACACAGAAGGATGTCACAGTGAATCAATCTCCATCATCTCCACATAGATTACATCAACACAGAGCGATATTGCATTGAATCAGTCTCCATCATCACTCCTTACAATACATCAAAACCGAGCGGTCACAGTGAATCAATCTCAATCATCACTCCATAGAATACAACAACACCGAGCGATGTCACAGTGAATCAGTCTCCATCAGCCCCATAGATTATATCAACGCAGTGCGATACACCAGAGAAACTGTCTACATCACCGCATAGATTACATCAACACAGTGCGATATCACAGTCAATCAGTCTCCATTACGCCCATAGGTTATATCAATGCAGTGCGATATCTCAGTGAAACTGTCTACATCACCACATAGAATAGATCAACACAGTGCGATATCACAGTGAATCAATCTCCATCATCATCCCATAGATTACATCAACACAGTGCAATGTCATTCTGAATCAGACTCCATCATCACCCCACACATTACATCAACACAGAGCGAAGTCACAGTGAATCAATCTCAATCATCACTCCATACAATACAACAACACAGAGCGATGTCACAGTGAATCAATCTCAATCATCACTCCATAGAATACAACAACACAGAGCGATGTCACAGTGAAACAGTCTACATCACCACATAGATTACATCAACACAGTGCGATATCGTAGTGAATCACTCTCCATCATCAACCCACAAATTGCATTAACACAGAGGGATGTCACAGTGAATGAATCTCCATCATCTACACATAGATTACATCAATACAGAGCGATATTGTATTGAATCAGTCTCCATCATCATCCCATAGATTACATCACACAAAGAGATATCACAGTGACACAGACTACATCATCACCCCACAGATTACATCAACACAGAGGGATGTCACAGTGAATCAATATCCATCATCATCCCATAGATTACATCACACAAAGAGATATCACAGTGACACAGACTACATCATCACCCCACAGAATACATCAATACAGAGGGATGTCACAGTGAATCAATCTCCATCCTCATCCCATAGATTACATCAACACAGAGCGATGTCTCAGTTAATCAGTCTCCATCACCCCATAGATTACATCAACACAGTGCAATGTCATACTGAATCAGTCCCCATCATCACCCCATAGATTACATTAACACAGTGCGATATTGTATTGAATCAGTCTCCATCACCCCATCGATTATATCAACGCAGTGCGATATCACAGTGTAACAGTCTACATCACCACATAGATTACATCAACACAGAGGGATGTCACAGTGAATCAATCTCCATCATCATCCCATAGATTACATCAACAGAGAGTGATATTGTATTCAATCAGTCTGCATCATCATCCCATAGATAACATCACACAAAGAGATATCACAGTGTATCAGACTCCATCATCACCCCTCACGTTACATCAAAACCGAGCGATGTCACAGTGAATCAGAATCCATCATCACCCCATAGCTTACATCAAAAGAGAGCAATATCACTGTGAATCAGTCTCCATCATCACCCCATAGATTACATGAACATACTGCGATATCACAGTTAATCAGTCTCCATCACCCACATAGATTATATCAACGCAGTGTGATAGCACAGTGTAACAGTCTACATCACCACATAGATTACATCAACACAGAGTGATGTCTCAGTGAATCAGTCTCCATCACCCCATAGATTACATCGACACAGTGCAATGTCATACTGAATCTGTCTCCATCATCTCCCCATAGATTACATCAACACAGAGGGATATTGTATTGAATCAGTCTCCATCATCATCCCATAGATTACATCACACAAAATGATACCACAGTGTATCAGACTCCATCATCACACCTCACATTACATCAACTCAGAGCGATGTCACAGTGAATCAATCTCAATCATCACTGCATAGAATACAACAACACAGAGCGATGTCACAGTGAATCAGTCTCCATCACCCCCATAGATTATATCAACGCAGTGCGATAACACAGTGAAACCGTCTACATCACCACATAGATTACATCAACACAGAGTGATGTCTCAGTGAATCAGTCTCCATCACCCCATAGATTACATCAACTCAGTGATATCACAGTGTATCAGTCTCCATCACACCATAGATTACATCGACACAGTGCAATGTCATACTGAATCAGACTCCATCATCACCCCACACATTACATCAACACAGAGCGATGTCACAGTGAATCAATCTCAATCATCACTCCATACAATACAACAACACAGAGCGATGTCACAGTGAATCAATCTCAATCAGCACTCCATAGAATACAACAACACAGAGCGATGCGACAGTGAAACAGTCTACATCACCACATAGATTACATCAACACAGTGCAATATCGTAGTGAATCACTCTCCATCATCAACCCACAAATTGCATCAACACAGAGGGATGTCACAGTGAATGAATCTCCATCATCTACACATAGATTACATCAATACAGAGCGATATTGTATTGAATCAGTCTCCATCATCAACCCATAGATTACATCACACAAAGAGATATCACAGTGACACAGACTACATCATCACCCCACAGATTACATCACCACAGAGGGATGTCACAGTGAATCAAAATCCATCATCATCCCATAGATTACATCACACAAAGAGATATCACAGTGACACAGACTACATCATCACCCCACAGATTACATCAACACAGAGGGATGTCACAGTGAATCAATCTCCATCCTCATCCCATCGATTACATCAACACAGAGCGATGACTCAGTTAATCAGGCTCCATCACCCCATAGATTACATCAACACAGTGCAATGTCATACTGAATCAGTCCCCATAATCACCCCATAGATTACATTAACACAGAGCGATATTGTCTTGAATCAGTCTCCATCACCCCATCGATTATATCAACGCAGTACGATATCACAGTGTAACAGTCTACATCACCACATAGATTACATCAACACAGAGGGATGTCACAGTGAATCAATCTCCATCCTCATCCCATCGATTACATCAACACAGAGCGATGACTCAGTTAATCAGTCTCCATCACCCCATAGATTACATCAACACAGTGCAATGTCATACTGAATCAGTCCCCATCATCACCCCATAGATTACATTAACACAGAGCGATATTGTATTGAATCAGTCTCCATCACCCCATCGATTATATCAACGCAGTACGATATCACAGTGTAACAGTCTACATCACCACATAGATTACATCAACACAGAGGGATGTCACAGTGAATCAATCTCCATCATCATCCCATAGATTACATCAACAAAGAGCGATATTGTATTGAATCAGTCTGCATCATCATCCCATAGATTACATCACACAAAGAGATATCACAGTGTATCAGACTCCATCATCACCCCTCACGTTACATCAAAACCGAGCGATGTCACAGTGAATCAATCTCAATCATCACTCCATAGAATACAACAACACAGAGCGATGTCACAGTGAATCAGTCTCCATCACCCCCATAGATTATATCAACGCAGTGTGATAGCACAGAGAAACAGTCTACATCAACTCATAGATTACATTAACACAGTGCAATATCATAGTGAATCACTCTCCATCATCACCCCACAAATTGCATCAACACAGAAGGATGTCACAGTGAATCAATCTCCATCATCATCCCATAGATTATAACAACAGAGAGCGATATTGTATTGAATCAGTCTGCATCATCATCCCATAGATTACATCACAGAAAGAGATATCACAGTGTATCAGACTCCATCATCACACCACAAATTGCATCAACACTGAGCGATGTCACAGTGAATCAATATCAATCTTCACTCCATAGAATACAACAACACAGAGCGATGTCACAGAGAAACAGTCTACATTACCACATAGATTACATCAACACAGTGCGATATCACAGTGAATCAATCTCCATCATCACCCCACAAATTGCATCAACACAGAAGGATGTCACAGTGAATCAATCTCCATCATCTCCACATAGATTACATCAACACAGAGCGATATTGCATTGAATCAGTCTCCATCATCACTCCTTACAATACATCAAAACCGAGCGGTCACAGTGAATCAATCTCAATCATCACTCCATAGAATACAACAACACGGAGCGATGTCACAGTGAATCAGTCTCCATCAGCCCCATAGATTACATCAACACAGTGCGATATCACAGTCAATCAGTCTCCATTACGCCCATAGGTTATATCAATGCAGTGCGATATCTCAGTGAAACTGTCTACATCACCACATAGAATAGATCAACACAGTGCGATATCACAGTGAATCAATCTCCATCATCATCCCATAGATTACATCAACACAGTGCAATGTCATTCTGAATCAGACTCCATCATCACCCCACACATTACATCAACACAGAGCGAAGTCACAGTGAATCAATCTCAATCATCACTCCATACAATACAACAACACAGAGCGATGTCACAGTGAATCAATCTCAATCATCACTCCATAGAATACAACAACACAGAGCGATGTCACAGTGAAACAGTCTACATCACCACATAGATTACATCAACATAGTGCGATATCGTAGTGAATCACTCTCCATCATCAACCCACAAATTGCATTAACACAGAGGGATGTCACAGTGAATGAATCTCCATCATCTACACATAGATTACATCAATACAGAGCGATATTGTATTGAATCAGTCTCCATCATCATCCCATAGATTACATCACACAAAGAGATATCACAGTGACACAGACTACATCATCACCCCACAGATTACATCAACACAGAGGGATGTCACAGTGAATCAATATCCATCATCATCCCATAGATTACATCACACAAAGAGATATCACAGTGACACAGACTACATCATCACCCCACAGAATACATCAATACAGAGGGATGTCACAGTGAATCAATCTCCATCCTCATCCCATAGATTACATCAACACAGAGCGATGTCTCAGTTAATCAGTCTCCATCACCCCATAGATTACATCAACACAGTGCAATGTCATACTGAATCAGTCCCCATCATCACCCCATAGATTACAGTAACACAGAGCGATATTGTATTGAATCAGTCTCCATCACCCCATCGATTAGATCAACGCAGTGCGATATCACAGTGTAACAGTCTACATCACCACATAGATTACATCAACACAGAGGGATGTCACAGTGAATCAATCTCCATCATCATCCCATAGATTACATCAACAGAGAGTGATATTGTATTCAATCAGTCTGCATCATCATCCCATAGATAACATCACACAAAGAGATATCACAGTGTATCAGACTCCATCATCACCCCTCACGTTACATCAAAACCGAGCGATGTCACAGTGAATCAGAATCCATCATCACCCCATAGCTTACATCAAAAGAGAGCAATATCACTGTGAATCAGTATCCATCATCACCCCATAGATTACATGAACATACTGCGATATCACAGTTAATCAGTCTCCATCACCCACATAGATTATATCAACGCAGTGCGATAGCACAGTGTAACAGTCTACATCACCACATAGATTACATCAACACAGAGTGATGTCTCAGTGAATCAGTCTCCATCACCCCATAGATTACATCGACACAGTGCAATGTCATACTGAATCAGTCTCCATCATCTCCCCATAGATTACATCAACACAGAGGGATATTGTATTGAATCAGTCTCCATCATCATCCCATAGATTACATCACACAAAATGATACCACAGTGTATCAGACTCCATCATCACCCCTCACATTACATCAACTCAGAGCGATGTCACAGTGAATCAATCTCAATCATCACTCCATAGAATACAACGACACAGAGCGATGTCACAGTGAATCAGTCTCCATCACTCCCATACATTATATCAGCGCAGTGCGATAGCACAGAGAAACACTACATAACCACATAGATTACATCAACACAGAGCGATATCATAGTGAATCACTATCCATCATCACCCCACAAATTGCATCAACACAGAAGGATTTCACAGTGAATCAATCTCCATCATCTCCACATAGATTACATAAACACAGAGCGATATTGTATTGAATCAGTCTCCATCACCGCATAGATTACATCAACACAGTGCAATATCATACTGAATCATTCTCCATCATCACCCCATAGATTACAGCAACACAGAGCGATACTGTATTGAAGCAGTCTCCATCATCATCCCATAGATTACATCACACAAAAAGATATCACAGTGTATCAGACTCCATCATCACCCCTTACAATACATCAAAACTGAGCGATGTCACAGTGAATCAGTATCCATCATCACCCCATAGATTACATCAACACAAAGCGATATTTTATTGAATCAGTATCCAACATCATCCCATAGATTACATCACACAAAGAGATATCACAGTGTATCAGACTCCATCATCACCCCTCACATTACATCAACACAGAGCCATGTCACAGTGAATCAATCTCAATCTTCACTCCATAGAATACAACAACACAGAGCGATGTCACAGTGAATCAGTCTCCATCACCCCATCGATTATATCAACGCAGTGCGATATCACAGTGTAACAGTCTACATCACCACATAGATTACATCAACACAGAGGGATGTCACAGTGAATCAATCTCCATCATCATCCCATAGATTACATGAACAGAGAGCGATATTGTATTCAATCAGTCTGCATCATCATCCCATAGATAACATCACACAAAGAGATATCACAGTGTATCAGACTCCATCATCACACCTCACGTTACATCAAAACCGAGCGATGTCACAGTGAATCAGAATCCATCATCACCCCATAGCTTACATCAAAAGAGAGCAATATCACTGTGAATCAGTCTCCATCATCACCCCATAGATTACATGAACATACTGCGATATCACAGTTAATCAGTCTCCATCACCCACATAGATTATATCAACGCAGTGTGATAGCACAGTGTAACAGTCTACATCACCACATAGATTACATCAACACAGAGTGATGTCTCAGTGAATCAGTCTCCATCACCCCATAGATTACATCGACACAGTGCAATGTCATACTGAATCTGTCTCCATCATCTCCCCATAGATTACATCAACACAGAGGGATATTGTATTGAATCAGTCTCCATCATCATCCCATAGATTACATCACACAAAATGATACCACAGTGTATCAGACTCCATCATCACCCCTCACATTACATCAACTCAGAGCGATGTCACAGTGAATCAATCTCAATCATCACTGCATAGAATACAACAACACAGAGCGATGTCACAGTGAATCAGTCTCCATCACCCCCATAGATTATATCAACGCAGTGCGATAACACAGTGAAACCGTCTACATCACCACATAGATTACATCAACACAGAGTGATGTCTCAGTGAATCAGTCTCCATCACCCCATAGATTACATCAACTCAGTGATATCACAGTGTATCAGTCTCCATCACACCATAGATTACATCGACACAGTGCAATGTCATACTGAATCAGACTCCATCATCACCCCACACATTACATCAACACAGAGCGATGTCACAGTGAATCAATCTCAATCATCACTCCATACAATACAACAACACAGAGCGATGTCACAGTGAATCAATCTCAATCAGCACTCCATAGAATACAACAACACAGAGCGATGCGACAGTGAAACAGTCTACATCACCACATAGATTACATCAACACAGTGCAATATCGTAGTGAATCACTCTCCATCATCAACCCACAAATTGCATCAACACAGAGGGATGTCACAGTGAATGAATCTCCATCATCTACACATAGATTACATCAATACAGAGCGATATTGTATTGAATCAGTCTCCATCATCAACCCATAGATTACATCACACAAAGAGATATCACAGTGACACAGACTACATCATCACCCCACAGATTACATCACCACAGAGGGATGTCACAGTGAATCAAAATCCATCATCATCCCATAGATTACATCACACAAAGAGATATCACAGTGACACAGACTACATCATCACCCCACAGATTACATCAACACAGAGGGATGTCACAGTGAATCAATCTCCATCCTCATCCCATCGATTACATCAACACAGAGCGATGACTCAGTTAATCAGGCTCCATCACCCCATAGATTACATCAACACAGTGCAATGTCATACTGAATCAGTCCCCATAATCACCCCATAGATTACATTAACACAGAGCGATATTGTCTTGAATCAGTCTCCATCACCCCATCGATTATATCAACGCAGTACGATATCACAGTGTAACAGTCTACATCACCACATAGATTACATCAACACAGAGGGATGTCACAGTGAATCAATCTCCATCCTCATCCCATCGATTACATCAACACAGAGGGATGTCACAGTGAATCAATCTCCATCATCATCCCATAGATTACATCAACAAAGAGCGATATTGTATTGAATCAGTCTGCATCATCATCCCATAGATTACATCACACAAAGAGATATCACAGTGTATCAGACTCCATCATCACCCCTCACGTTACATCAAAACCGAGCGATGTCACAGTGAATCAATCTCAATCATCACTCCATAGAATACAACAACACAGAGCGATGTCACAGTGAATCAGTATCCATCATCACCCCATAGTTTACATCAAAGGAGAGCAATATCACTGTGAATCAGTCACCATCATCACCCCATAGATTACATCAACACAGAGCGATATTTTATTGAATCAGTATCCAACATCATCCCATAGATTACATCACACAAAGAGATATCACAGTGTATCAGACTCCATCATCACCCCTCACATTAAATCAACACAGGGCGATGTCACAGTGAATCAATCTCAATCTTCACTCCATAGAATACAACAACACAGAGCGATGTCACAGTGAATCAGTCTCCATCACCCCCATAGATTATATCAACGCAGTGTGATAGCACAGAGAAACAGTCTACATCAACTCATAGATTACATCAACACAGTGCAATATCATAGTGAATCACTCTCCATCATCACCCCACAAATTGCATCAACACAGAAGGATGTCACAGTGAATCAATCTCCATCATCTCCACATAGATTACATCAACACAGAGCGATATTGCATTGAATCAGTCTCCATCATCACTCCTTACAATACATCAAAACCGAGCGGTCACAGTGAATCAATCTCAATCATCACTCCATAGAATACAACAACACCGAGCGATGTCACAGTGAATCAGTCTCCATCAGCCCCATAGATTATATCAACGCAGTGCGATACACCAGAGAAACTGTCTACATCACCACATAGATTACATCAACACAGTGCGATATCACAGTCAATCAGTCTCCATTACGCCCATAGGTTATATCAATGCAGTGCGATATCTCAGTGAAACTGTCTACATCACCACATAGAATAGATCAACACAGTGCGATATCACAGTGAATCAATCTCCATCATCATCCCATAGATTACATCAACACAGTGCAATGTCATTCTGAATCAGACTCCATCATCACCCCACACATTACATCAACACAGAGCGAAGTCACAGTGAATCAATCTCAATCATCACTCCATAGAATACAACAACACAGAGCGATGTCACAGTGAAACAGTCTACATCACCACATAGATTACATCAACACAGTGCGATATCGTAGTGAATCACTCTCCATCATCAACCCACAAATTGCATTAACACAGAGGGATGTCACAGTGAATGAATCTCCATCATCTACACATAGATTACATCAATACAGAGCGATATTGTATTGAATCAGTCTCCATCATCATCCCATAGATTACATCACACAAAGAGATATCACAGTGACACAGACTACATCATCACCCCACAGATTACATCAACACAGAGGGATGTCACAGTGAATCAATATCCATCATCATCCCATAGATTACATCACACAAAGAGATATCACAGTGACACAGACTACATCATCACCCCACAGAATACATCAATACACAGGGATGTCACAGTGAATCAATCTCCATCCTCATCCCATAGATTACATCAACACAGAGCGATGTCTCAGTTAATCAGTCTCCATCACCCCATAGATTACATCAACACAGTGCAATGTCATACTGAATCAGTCCCCATCATCACCCCATAGATTACATTAACACAGAGCGATATTGTATTGAATCAGTCTCCATCACCCCATCGATTAGATCAACGCAGTGCGATATCACAGTGTAACAGTCTACATCACCACATAGATTACATCAACACAGAGGGATGTCACAGTGAATCAATCTCCATCATCATCCCATAGATTACATCAACAGAGAGTGATATTGTATTCAATCAGTCTGCATCATCATCCCATAGATAACATCACACAAAGAGATATCACAGTGTATCAGACTCCATCATCACCCCTCACGTTACATCAAAACCGAGCGATGTCACAGTGAATCAGAATCCATCATCACCCCATAGCTTACATCAAAAGAGAGCAATATCACTGTGAATCAGTATCCATCATCACCCCATAGATTACATGAACATACTGCGATATCACAGTTAATCAGTCTCCATCACCCACATAGATTATATCAACGCAGTGCGATAGCACAGTGTAACAGTCTACATCACCACATAGATTACATCAACACAGAGTGATGTCTCAGTGAATCGGTCTCCATCACCCCATAGATTACATCGACACAGTGCAATGTCATACTGAATCAGTCTCCATCATCTCCCCATAGATTACATCAACACAGAGGGATATTGTATTGAATCAGTCTCCATCATCATCCCATAGATTACATCACACAAAATGATACCACAGTGTATCAGACTCCATCATCACCCCTCACATTACATCAACTCAGAGCGATGTCACAGTGAATCAATCTCAATCATCACTCCATAGAATACAACGACACAGAGCGATGTCACAGTGAATCAGTCTCCATCACTCCCATACATTATATCAGCGCAGTGCGATAGCACAGAGAAACAGACTACATAACCACATAGATTACATCAACACAGAGCGATATCATAGTGAATCACTATCCATCATCACCCCACAAATTGCATCAACACAGAAGGATTTCACAGTGAATCAATCCCCATCATCTCCACATAGATTACATGAACACAGAGCGATATTGTATTGAATCAGTCTCCATCACCGCATAGATTACATCAACACAGTGCAATATCATACTGAATCATTCTCCATCATCACCCCATAGATTACAGCAACACAGAGCGATACTGTATTGAAGCAGTCTCCATCATCATCCCATAGATTACATCACACAAAAAGATATCACAGTGTATCAGACTCCATCATCACCCCTTACAATACATCAAAACTGAGCGATGTCACAGTGAATCAGTATCCATCATCACCCCATAGATTACATCAACACAAAGCGATATTTTATTGAATCAGTATCCAACATCATCCCATAGATTACATCACACAAAGAGATATCACAGTGTATCAGACTCCATCATCACCCCTCACATTACATCAACACAGAGCCATGTCACAGTGAATCAATCTCAATCTTCACTCCATAGAATACAACAACACAGAGCGATGTCACAGTGAATCAGTCTCCATCACCCCCATAGATTATATCAACGCAGTGTGATAGCACAGAGAAACAGACTACATCACCACATAGATTACATCAACACAGAGCGATATCATAGTGAATCACCCTCCATCATCATCCCACAAATTGCATCAACACAGAAGGATGTCACAGTGAATCAATCTCCATCATCATCCCATAGATTACAACAACAGAGAGCGATATTGTATCGAATCAGTCTGCAACATCATCCCATAGATTACATCACACAAAGAGATATCACAGTGTATCAGACTCCATCATCAACCCTCACATTACATCAAAACCGAGCGATGTCACCATGAATCAGAATTCATCATCACCCCATAGCTTACATCAAAAGAGAGCAATATCACTGTGAATCAGTCTCCATCATCACCCCATAGATTACATGAACATATTGCGATATCACAGTGAATCATTCTCCATCACCCCCATAGATTATATCAACGTAGTGCGATATCACAGTGAAACAGTCTATATCACCACATAGATTACATCAACACAGAGTGTTGTCTCAGTGAATCAGTCTCCATCACCCCATATATTACATCAACTCAGTGATATCACAGTGTATCAGTCTCCATCACCCCATAGATTACATCGACAGATTGCAATGTCATACTGAATCAGTCTCCATCATCACCCCAATAGATTATATCAACGCAGTGCGATAGCACAGAGAAACAGTCTACATCACCACATAGATTACATCAACACATTGCGATATCACAGTGAATCAATCTCCATAATCATCCCATAGATTACATCAACACAGAGCGATATCATAGTGAATCACTCTCCATCATCACACCACAAATTGCTTCAACTCAGAGCGATGTCACAGTGAATCAATCTCAATCATCACTCCATAGAATACAACACGGCGAGATGTCACAATGAATCAGTCTACATCACCCCAATAGATTATATCAACGCAGTGCGATATCACAGTGAATCAATCTCCATCATCACCCCACAAATTGCATCAACACAGAAGGATGTCACAGTGAATCAATCTCCATCATCTCCACATAGATTACATCAACACAGTGCGATATTGTATTGAATCAGTCTCCATCATCATCCCATACATTACATCACACAAAAATATATCACAGTGTATCAGACTCCATCATCACCCCTTACAATACATGAAAACCGAGCGATGTCACAGTGAATCAGTATCCATCATCACCCCATAGTTTACATCAAAGGAGAGCAATATCACTGTGAATCAGTCTCCATCATCACCCCATAGATGATTTCAACACAGAGCGATGTCACAGTGAATCAATCTCAATCATCACTCCATAGAATACAACAACACCGAGCGACATCACAGTGAATCAGTCTCCATCAGCCCCATAGATTATATCAATGCAGTGCGATATCACAGTGAAACAGTCTACATCACCACATAGAATAGATCAACACAGTGCGATATCACAGTGAATCAATCTCCATCATCATCCCATAGATTACATCAACACAGTGCAATGACATACTGAATAAGTCTCCATCATCACCCCATAGATTACATCAACACAGTGCAATGTCATACTGAATCAGACTCCATCATCACCCCACACATTACATCAACACAGAGCGATTTCACAGTGAATCAATCTCAATCATCACTCCATACAATACAACAACACAGAGCGGTGTCACAGTGAATCAATCTCAATCATCACTCCATAGAATACAACAACACAGAGTGATGTCACAGTGAAACAGTCTACATCACCACAAGGATTACATCAACACAGTGCGATATCGTAGTGAATCACTCTCCATCATCAACCCACAAATTGCATCAACACAGAGGGATGTCACAGTGAATGAATCTCCATCATCTACACATAGATTACATCAATACACAGCGATATTGTATTGAATCAGTCTCCATCATCACCCCATAGATTACATCAATACAGAGCGATATTGTATTGAATCAGTCTCCATCATCATCCCATAGATTACATCACACAAAGAGATATCACAGTGACACAGACTACATCATCACCCCACAGATTACATCAACACAGAGGGATGTCACAGTGAATCAATCTCCATCCTCATCCCATAGATTACATCAACACAGTGCAATGTCATACTGAATCAGTCCCCATCATCACCCCATAGATTACATCAATACAGAGCGATATTGTATTGAATCAGTCTCCATCACCCCATAGATTATATCAACGCAGTGCGATAGCTCAGTGAAACAGTCTACATCACCACATAGATTACATCAACACAGATTGATGTCTCACTGAATCAGTCTCCATCACCCCATAGATTACATCAACTCAGTGATATCACAGTGTATCAGTCTCCATCACACCATAGATTACATCGACACAGTGCAATGTCATACTGAATCAGTCTCCATCATCACCCCATAGATTACATCAACACAGAGCGATATTGTATTGAATCAGTCTCCATCATCATCCCATAGATTACATCACACAAAGAGATATCACAGTATATCAGACACCATCATCACCCCTCACATTACATCAAAACCGAGAGATGTCACAGTGAATCAGAATCCATCATCACCCCATAGCTTACATCAAAAGAGAGCAATATCACTGTGAATCAGTCTCCATCATCACCCCATAGATTACATCACACAAAGATATATCACAGTGTATCAGACTCCATCATCAATCCTCACATTACATCAACTCAGAGCGATGTCACAGTGAATCAGTCTCCATCGCCTTCATAGATTATATCAACGCAGTGCGATAGCACAGAGAAACAGTCTACATCACCACATAGATTACATCAACACAGTGCGATATCACAGTGAATCAGTGTCCATCATCATCCCATAGATTACATCACACAAAGAGATATCACAGCATATCAGACTACATCATCACCCCATACAATACATCAAAACCGAGCGATGTCGCAGTGAATCAGTATCCATCATCACGCCATAGTTTACATCAAAGGAGAGCAAAATCACTGTGAATCAGTCTCCATCATTACCCCATAGATTACATCAACACAGAGCGATGTCACAGTGAATCAGTGTCCATCATCATCCCATAGATTACATCATACAAATATATATCACAGTGTATCAGACTCCATCATCACCCCTCACATTACATCAACACAGAGCGATGTCAGAGTGAATCAATATCCATCATCACCCCATAGTTTACATCAAAGGAGAGCAATATCACTTTGAATCAGTCTCCATCACCCCCATAGATTATATCAATGCAGTGCGATAGCACAGTGAAACAGTCTATATCACCACATAGATTACATCAACACAGTGCGATAGCACAGAGAAACAGACTACAACACCACATAGATTACATCAACACAGTGCGATATCACAGTGAATCAGTCTCCATCACCCCATAGATTACATCAACACAGAGCGATATTGTATTGAATCAGTCTCCATCATCATCCCATAGATTACATCACAAAAAGAGATATCACAGTGTATCAGACTTCATCATCACCCCTCACATTACATCAAAACCGAGAGATGTCACAGTGAATCAGTAGCCATCATCACCCCATAGTTTACATCAAAGGAGAGCAATTTCACTGTGAATCAGTTTCCATCATCACCACATAGATGATTTCAACACAGAGCAATGTCACATTGAATTAGTCTCCATCATCCCCATAGATTATATCAACGCAGTGCGATAGCACAGTGAAACAGTCTACATCACCACATAGATTACATCAACACAGTGCGATATCACAGTGAAACAGTCTACATCATCACATAGATTACATCAACACAGAGGGATGTCACAGTGAATCAATCTCCATCATCATCCCATAGATTACATCAACCGAGAGCGATATTGTATTGAATCAGTCTGCATCATCATCCCATAGATTACATCACTCAAAAAGATATCACAGTGTATCAGACTCCATCATCACCCCTTACAATACATCAAAACCGAGAGATGTCACAGTGAATCAGTATCCATCATCACCACATAGTTTACATCAAAGGAGAATAATATCACTGTGAATCAGTCTCCATCATCACCCCATAGATGATTTCAACACAGAGTGATGTCCCAGTGAATCAATCTCAATCATCACTCCATAGAATACAACAACACAGAGCGATGTCACAGTGAATCAGTATCCATCATCACCCCATAGTTTATATCAAAGGAGAGCAATATCACTGTGAATCAGTCTCCATCATCACCCCAAAGATTACATCAACACAGAGCGATGTCACAGTGAATCAGTCTCCATCACACACATCGATTATATCAACGCAGTACGATATCACAGTGAAACAGTCTACATCACCACATAGATTACATCAACACAGAGGGATGTCACAGTGAATCAATCTCCATCATCATCCCATAGATTACATCAACACAGTGCAATGTCATACTGAATCAGTCTCCATCATCATCCCATATATTACATCGACACAGTGCAATGTCATACTGAATCAGTCTCCATCATCACCCCATAGATTACATCAACACAGAGCGATATTGTATTGAATCAGTCTCCATCATCATCCCATAGATTATATCAACACAGAGTGAAATCAGAGTGAATCAGTCTCCAGCATCATCCCATAGATTACATCAACACAGATCGATGTCATATTGAATCAATCTCCATCAAACTCCATAGATTACATCAACACAGAGCGATATCAGAGTGAATCAGTGTCCATCACCCCCATAGATTATATCAACGCAGTGCGATAGCCCAGTGAAACAGACTACATCACCACATAGATTACATCAACACAGAGCGATGTCACAGTGAATCAATCTCAATCATCACTCCATAGAATACAACAACACAGACCGATGTCACAGTGAAACAGTCTACATCAACACAGGGCGATATCGTAGTGAATCACTCTCCATCATCAACCCACAAATTGCATCAACACAGAGGGATGTCACAGTGAATGAATCTCCATCATCTCCACATAGATTACATCAATACACAGCGATATTGTATTGAATCAGTCTCCATCATCACCCCATAGATTACATCAATACAGAGTGATATTGTATTGAATCAGTCTCCATCACCATCCCATAGATTGCATCACATAAAGAGATATCACAGTGACACAGACTACATCATCACCCCACAGATTACATCAACACAGAGGGATGTCACAGTGAATCAATCTCCATCATCATCCCATAGATTACATTAACAGAGAGCGATATTGTATTGAATCAGTCTGCATCATCATCCCATAGATTACATCACACAAAGAGATATCACAGTGTATCAGACTCCATCATCACCCCTCACATTACATCAAAACCGAGCGATATCACAGTGAATCAGAATCCATCCTCACCCCATAGATTACATCAACACAGTGCAATGTCATACTGAATCAGTCCCCATCATCACCCCATAGATTACATCAACACAGAGTGATATTGTATTGAATCAGTCTCCATCACCCCCATTGATTATATCAATGCAGTGCGATATCACAGTGAAAAGGTCTACATCACCACATAGATTACATCAACACAGAGGGATGTCACAGTGAATCAATCTCCATCATCATCCCATAGATTACATCAACAGAGAGCGATATTGTATTGAATCAGTCTGCATCATCATCCCATAGATTACATCACACAAAGAGATATCACAGTGTATCAGACTCCATCATCACACCTCACATTACATCAAAACCGAGCGATATCACAGTGAATCAGAATCCATCATCACCCCATAGATTACATGAACATATTGCGATATCACAGTGAATCAGTCTCCATCACCCCCATAGATTATATCAACGCAGTGCGATAGCACAGTGAAACAGTCTACATCACCACATAGATTACATCAAAACCGAGCGATGTCACAGTGAATCAGAATCCATCATCACCCCATAGCTTACATCAAAAGAGAGCAATACCACTGTGAATCAGTCTCCATCATCACCCCATAGATTACATGAACATATTGCGATATCACAGTGAATCAGTCTCCATCACCCCCATAGATTATATCAACGCAGTGCGATAGCACAGTGAAACAGTCTACATCACCACATAGATTACATCAACACAGAGTGATGTCTCAGTGAATCAGTCTCCATCACCCCATAGATTACATCAACTCAGTGATATCACAGTGTATCAGTCTCCATCACACCATAGATTACATTGACACAGTGCAATGTCATACTGAATCAGTCTCCATCATCACCCCATAGATTACATCACCACAGAGCGATATCTCGGTGAATCAGTCACCATCATCACCCCACAGATTACAACAACACAGAGCGATGTCATACTGAATCACTCTCCATCATCAGTCCACAGATTACTTCAATGTCATACTGAAACAGTCTCCATCACCCCATAGATTACATCAACACAGAGCGATATCAGAGTGAATCAGTCTCCATCACCCCATAGTTTCCATCAACACCGAGCAATGTCTCAGTGAATCATTCTCCATCATAATCCCATAGATTACATTAAGACAGAGTAATGACACAGTGAATCAGTCTCCATCAATACAACATAGATTACATCAACACAGAGCGATGTCATAGTCAAAGAGTCATCATAACCCCCATAGATTACAGCAAAACAGAGCGATGTCACAGAGAATCAATCTCCATCATCACCCCATAGATTATTGCAATACAGAGATATGCCACAGTGACAATATCAATCATAACTAGACAGATTACATCAATACAGATCAATGTCACAGTGAATCAGTCATCATAACCCCCATAGATTACAGCAAAACAGAGCGAGGTCACAGTGAATCAATCTCCATCATCACCCCATAGATTACTTAAATGCAGAGAGATGCCACAGTGAATCAATCTTAATCATAACTACAAAGATTACATCAACACAGAGCGATGTCACAGTCAATCAGTCTCAATCATCATCCCACAGATTACATCAACACAGAGGGATGTCACAGTGAATCTATCTCCATCATCACCACATAGATTACATCAACACAGAGAGGTAACAGTGAATCAATCTCCATCACCCCATAGATTACATCAATACAGTGCGATATCACAGTGAATCAGTCTCCATCACCCCATAAATTACATCAACACAGAGCGATGTCATAGTGAAACAGTCTCCATCATCACCCCATAGATTACATCACACAAAGATATATCACAGTGTATCAGACTCCATCATCACCCCTCACATTACATCAACACAGAGCGATGTCACAGTGAATCAATCTCAATCTTCACTCCATAGAATACAACAACACAGAGCGATGTCACAGTGAATCAGTCTCCATCACCCCCATAGATTATATCAACGCAGTGTGATAGCACAGAGAAACAGACTACATCGCCACATAGATTACAGCAACACAGTGCGATATCACAGTGAATCAATCTCCATCAACATCCCATAGATTACATCAACACAGAGCGATATCATAGTGAATCACTCTCCATCATCACCCCACAAATTGCATCAACACAAAAGGATGTCACAGTGAATCAATCTCCATCATCTCCACATAGATTATATCAACACAGAGCGATATTGTATTGAATCAGTCTCCATCACCCCATAGATTACATCAACACAGTGCAATATCATACTGAATCAGTCTCCATCATCACCCAATAGATTACATCAAAACCGAGCGATGTCACAGTGAATCAGTATCCATCATCACCCCATAGTTTACATCAAAGGAGAGCAATATCACTGTGAATCAGTCTCCATCATCACCCCATAGATGATTTCAACACAGAGCAATGTCATAGTGAATCAATCTCAATCATCACTCCATAGAATACAACAACACAGAGCGATGTCAAAGTGAATCAGTCTCCATCACCCCCATAGATTATATCAACGCAGTGCGATAGCCCAGTGAAACAGTCTACATCACCACATAGATTACATCAACACCGAGCGATGTCACAGTGAATCAATCTCAATCATCACTCCATAGAATACAACAACACAGACCGATGTCACAGTGAAACAGTCTACATCAACACATAGATTACATCAACACAGGGCGATATCGTAGTGAATCACTCTCCATCATCAACCCACAAATTGCATCAACACAGAGGGATGTCACAGTGAATGAATCTCCATCATCTCCACATAGATTACATCAATACACAGCGATATTGTATTGAATCAGTCTCCATCATCACCCCATAGATTACATCAACAGAGAGCGATATTGTATTGAATCAGTCTGCATCATCATCCCATAGATTACATCACACAAAGAGATATCACAGTGTATCAGACTCCATCATCACCCCTCACATTACATCAAAACCGAGCGATATCACAGTGAATCAGAATCCATCCTCACCCCATAGATTACATCAACACAGTGCAATGTCATACTGAATCAGTCCCCATCATCACCCCATAGATTACATCAATACAGAGCGATATTGTATTGAATCAGTCTCCATCATCATCCCATAGATTACATCACATAAAGAGATATCACAGTGACACAGACTACATCATCACCCCACAGATTACATCAACACAGAGGGATGTCACAGTGAATCAATCTCCATCCTCATCCCATCGATTACATCAACACAGAGCGATGACTCAGTTAATCAGGCTCCATCACCCCATAGATTACATCAACACAGTGCAATGTCATACTGAATCAGTCCCCATAATCACCCCATAGATTACATTAACACAGAGCGATATTGTCTTGAATCAGTCTCCATCACCCCATCGATTATATCAACGCAGTACGATATCACAGTGTAACAGTCTACATCACCACATAGATTACATCAACACAGAGGGATGTCACAGTGAATCAATCTCCATCCTCATCCCATCGATTACATCAACACAGAGCGATGACTCAGTTAATCAGTCTCCATCACCCCATAGATTACATCAACACAGTGCAATGTCATACTGAATCAGTCCCATCATCACCCCATAGATTACATTAACACAGAGCGATATTGTATTGAATCAGTCTCCATCACCCCATCGATTATATCAATGCAGTGCGATATCACAGTGAAAAGGTCTACATCACCACATAGATTACATCAACACAGAGGGATGTCACAGTGAATCAATCTCCATAATCATCCCATAGATTACATCAACAAAGAGCGATATTGTATTGAATCAGTCTGCATCATCATCCCATAGATTACATCACACAAAGAGATATCACAGTGTATCAGACTCCATCATCACCCCTCACGTTACATCAAAACCGAGCGATGTCACAGTGAATCAATCTCAATCATCACTCCATAGAATACAACAACACAGAGCGATGTCACAGTGAATCAGTCTCCATCATCACCCCATAGATTACATCAACACAGAGCGATATTTTATTGAATCAGTATCCAACATCATCCCATAGATTACATCACACAAAGAGATATCACAGTGTATCAGACTCCATCATCACCCCTCACATTAAATCAACACAGGGCGATGTCACAGTGAATCAATCTCAATCTTCACTCCATAGAATACAACAACACAGAGCGATGTCACAGTGAATCAGTCTCCATCACCCCCATAGATTATATCAACGCAGTGTGATAGCACAGAGAAACAGTCTACATCAACTCATAGATTACATCAACACAGTGCAATATCATAGTGAATCACTCTCCATCATCACCCCACAAATTGCATCAACACAGAAGGATGTCACAGTGAATCAATCTCCATCATCATCCCATAGATTATAACAATAGAGAGCGATATTGTATTGTATCAGTCTGCATCATCATCCCATAGATTACATCACAGAAAGAGATATCACAGTGTATCAGACTCCATCATCACACCACAAATTGCATCAACACTGAGCGATGTCACAGTGAATCAATATCAATCTTCACTCCATAGAATACAACAACACAGAGCGATGTCACAGTGAATCAGTCTCCATCATCACCCCACAAAAAGCATCAACACAGAAGGATGTCACAGTGAATCAATCTCCATCATCTCCACATAGATTACATCAACACAGAGCGATATTGCATTGAATCAGTCTCCATCATCACTCCTTACAATACATCAAAACCGAGCGGTCACAGTGAATCAATCTCAATCATCACTCCATAGAATACAACAACACCGAGCGATGTCACAGTGAATCAGTCTCCATCAGCCCCATAGATTATATCAACGCAGTGCGATACACCAGAGAAACTGTCTACATCACCACATAGATTACATCAACACAGTGCGATATCACAGTCAATCAGTCTCCATTACGCCCATAGGTTATATCAATGCAGTGCGATATCTCAGTGAAACTGTCTACATCACCACATAGAATAGATCAACACAGTGCGATATCACAGTGAATCAATCTCCATCATCATCCCATAGATTACATCATCACAGTGCAATGTCATTCTGAATCAGACTCCATCATCACCCCACACATTACATCAACACAGAGCGATGTCACAGTGAATCAATCTCAATCATCACTCCATAGAATACAACAACACAGAGCGATGTCACAGTGAATCAATCTCAATCATCACTCCATACAATACAACAACACAGAGCGATGTCACAGTGAATCAATCTCAATCATCACTCCATAGAATACAACAACACAGAGCGATGTCACAGTGAAACAGTCTACATCACCACATAGATTACATCAACACAGTGCGATATCGTAGTGAATCACTCTCTATCATCAACCCACAAATTGCATCAACACAGAGGGATGTCACAGTGAATGAATCTCCATCATCTACACATAGATTACATCAATACAGAGCGATATTGTATTGAATCAGTCTCCATCATCATCCCATAGATTACATCACACGAAGAGATATCACAGTGACACAGACTACATCATCACCCCACAGATTACATCAACACAGAGGGATGTCACAGTCAATCAATATCCATCATCATCCCATAGATTACATCACACAAAGAGATATCACAGTGACACAGACTACATCATCACCCCACAGATTACATCAACACAGAGGGATGTCACAGTGAATCAATCTCCATCCTCATCCCATAGATTACATCAACACAGAGCGATGTCTCAGTTAATCAGTCTACATCACTACATAGATTACATCAACACAGAGGATTGTCACAGTGAATCAATCTCCATCATCATCCCATAGATTACATCAACAGAGAGCGATATTGTATTCAATCAGTCTGCATCATCATCCCATAGATAACATCACACAAAGAGATATCACAGTGTATCAGACTCCATCATCACCCCTCACGTTACATCAAAACCGAGCGATGTCACATTGAATCAGAATCCATCATCACCCCATAGCTTACATCAAAAGAGAGCAATATCACTGTGAATCAGTCTCCATCATCACCCCATAGATTACATGAACATACTGCGATATCACAGTGAATCAGTCTCCATCACCCACATAGATTATATCAACGCAGTGCGATAGCACAGTGTAACAGTCTACATCACCACATAGATTACATCAACACAGAGTGATGTTTCAGTGAATCAGTCTCCATCACCCCATAGATTACATCGACACAGTGCAATGTCATACTGAATCAGTCTCCATCATCTCCCCATAGATTACATCAACACAGAGGGATATTGTATTGAATCAGTCTCCATCATCATCCCATAGATTACATCACACAAAATGATACCACAGTGTATCAGACTCCATCATCACCCCTCACATTACATCAACTCAGAGCGATGTCACAGTGAATCAATCTCAATCATCACTCCATAGAATACAACGACACAGAGCGATGTCACAGTGAATCAGTCTCCATCACTCCCATACATTATATCAGCGCAGTGCGATAGCACAGAGAAACAGACTACATCACCACATAGATTACATCAACACAGAGCGATATCATAGGGAATCACTCTCCATCATCACCCCACAAATTGCATCAACACAGAAGGATGTCACAGTGAATCAATCTCCATCATCTCCACATAGATTACATGAACACAGAGCGAAATTGTATTGAATCAGTCTCCATCACCGCATAGAATACATCAACACAGTGCAATATCATACTGAATCATTCTCCATCATCACCCCATAGATTACAGCAACACAGAGCGATACTGTATTGAAGCAGTCTCCATCATCATCCCATAGATTACATCACACAAAAAGATATCACAGTGTATCAGACTCCATCATCACCCCTTACAATACATCAAAACTGAGCGATGTCACAGTGAATCAGTATCCATCATCACCCCATAGTTTACATCAAAGGAGAGCAATATCACAGTGAATCAGTCACCATCATCACCCCATAGATTACATCAACACAAAGCGATATTTTATTGAATCAGTATCCAACATCATCCCATAGATTACATCACACAAAGAGATATCACAGTGTATCAGACTCCATCATCACCCCTCACATTACATCAACACAGAGCCATGTCACAGTGAATCAATCTCAATCTTCACTCCATAGAATACAACAACACAGAGCGATGTCACAGTGAATCAGTCTCCATCACCCCCATAGATTATATCAACGCAGTGTGATAGCACAGAGAAACAGACTACATCACCACATAGATTGCATCAACACAGAGCGATATCATAGTGAATCACCCTCCATCATCATCCCACAAATTGCATCAACACAGAGGGATGTCACAGTGAATCAATCTCCATCATCATCCCATAGATTACAACAACAGAGAGCGATATTGTATCGAATCAGTCTGCATCATCATCCCATAGATTACATCACACAAAGAGATATCACAGTGTATCAGACTCCATCATCAACCCTCACATTACATCAAAACCGAGCGATGTCACCATGAATCAGAATTCATCATCACCCCATAGCTTACATCAAAAGAGAGCAATATCACTGTGAATCAGTCTCCATCATCACCCCATAGATTACATGAACATATTGCGATATCACAGTGAATCATTCTCCATCACCCCCATAGATTATATCAACGTAGTGCGATATCACAGTGAAACAGTCCATATCACCACATAGATTACATCAACACAGAGTGTTGTCTCAGTGAATCAGTCTCCATCACCCCATATATTACATCAACTCAGTGATATCACAGTGTATCAGTCTCCATCACCCCATAGATTACATCGACAGATTGCAATGTCATACTGAATCAGTCTCCATCATCACCCCAATAGATTATATCAACGCAGTGCGATAGCACAGAGAAACAGTCTACATCACCACATAGATTACATCAACACATTGCGATATCACAGTGAATCAATCTCCATAATCATCCCATAGATTACATCAACACAGAGCGATATCATAGTGAATCACTCTCCATCATCACACCACAAATTGCTTCAACTCAGAGCGATGTCACAGTGAATCAATCTCCATAATCATCCCATAGATTACATCAACACAGAGCGATATCATAGTGAATCACTCTCCATCATCACACCACAAATTGCTTCAACTCAGAGCGATGTCACAGTGAATCAATCTCAATCATCACTCCATAGAATACAACACGGAGAGATGTCACAATGAATCAGTCTACATCACCCCAATAGATTATATCAACGCAGTGCGATATCACAGTGAATCAATCTCCATCATCTCCACATAGATTACATCAACACAGTGCGATATTGTATTGAATCAGTCTCCTTCATCATCCCATACATTACATCACACAAAAATATATCACAGTGTATCAGACTCTATCATCACCCCTTACAATACATCAAAACCGAGCGATGTCACAGTGAATCAGTATCCATCATCACCCCATAGTTTACATCAAAGGAGAGCAATATCACTGTGAATCAGTCTCCATCATCACCCCATAGATGATTTCAACACAGAGCGATGTCACAGTGAATCAATCTCAATCATCACTCCATAGAATACAACAACACCGAGCGACATCACAGTGAATCAGTCTCCATCAGCCCCATAGATTATATCAATGCAGTGCGATATCACAGTGAAACAGTCTACATCACCACATAGAATAGATCAACACAGTGCGATATCACAGTGAATCAATCTCCATCATCATCCCATAGATTACATCAACACAGTGCAATGTCATACTGAATAAGTCTCCATCATCACCCCATAGATTACATCAACACAGTGCAATGTCATACTGAATCAGACTCCATCATCACTCCATACAATACAACACAGAGCGATGTCACAGTGAATCAATCTCAATCATCACTCCATACAATACAACAACACAGAGCGATGTCACAGTGAATCAATCTCAATCATCACTCCATAGAATACAACAACACAGAGTGATGTCACAGTGAAACAGTCTACATCACCACAAGGATTACATCAACACAGTGCGATATCGTAGTGAATCACTCTCCATCATCAACCCACAAATTGCATCAACACAGAGGGATGTCACAGTGAATGAATCTCCATCATCTACACATAGATTACATCAATACAGAGCGATATTGTATTGAATCAGTCTCCATCATCATCCCATAGATTACATCACACAAAGAGATATCACAGTGACACAGACTACATCATCACCCCACAGATTACATCAACACAGAGGGATGTCACAGTGAATCAATCTCCATCCTCATCCCATAGATTACATCAACACAGTGCAATGTCATACTGAATCAGTCCCCATCATCACCCCATAGATTACATTAACACAGAGCGATATTGCATTGAATCAGTCTCCATCACCCCATCGATTATATCAACGCAGTGCGATAGCTCAGTGAAACAGTCTCCATCACCCCATAGATTACATCAACTCAGTGATATCACAGTGTATCAGTCTCCATCATCACCCCATAGATTACATCAACACAGAGCGATATTGTATTGAAGCAGTCTCCATCATCATCCCATAGATTACATCACACAAAAAGATATCACAGTATATCAGACTCCATCATCACCCCTCACATTACATCAAAACCGAGAGATGTCACAGTGAATCAGAATCCATCATCACCCCATAGCTTACATCAAAAGAGAGCAATATCACTGTGAATGAGTCTCCATCATCACCCCATAGATTACATGAACAATTTGCGATATCACAGTGAATCAGTCTCCATCACCCCCATAGATTATATCAACGCAGTGCGATAGCACAGTGAAACAGTCTATATCACCACATAGATTTCATAAACACAGAGTGATGTCTCAGTGAATCAGTCTCCATCACCACATACATTACATCAACTCAGTGATATCACAGTGTATCAGTCTCCATCCCCCCATAGATTACATCGACCCAGTGCAATGTCATACTGAATCAGTCTCCATCATCACCCCATAGATTACATCAACACAGAGCGATATTTTATTGAATCAGTATCCATCATCATCCCATAGATTACATCACACAAAGATATATCACAGTGTATCAGACTCCATCATCAATCCTCACATTACATCAACTCAGAGCGATGTCACAGTGAATCAGTCTCCATCGCCTTCATAGATTATATCAACGCAGTGCGATAGCACAGAGAAACAGTCTACATCACCACATAGATTAAATCAACACAGTGCGATATCACAGTGAATCAGTGTCCATCATCATCCCATAGATTACATCACACAAAGAGATATCACAGCATATCAGACTACATCATCACCCCTTACAATACATCAAAACCGAGCGATGTCACAGTGAATCAGTATCCATCATCACGCCATAGTTTACATCAAAGGAGAGCAATATCACTGTGAATCAGTCTCCATCATTACCCCGTAGATTACATCAACACAGAGCGATGTCACAGTGAATCAGTGTCCATCATCATCCCATAGATTACATCATACAAATATATATCACAGTGTATCAGACTCCATCATCACCCCTCACATTACATCAACACAGAGCGATGTCAGAGTGAATCAATATCCATCATCACCCCATAGTTTACATCAAAGGAGAGCAATATCACTTTGAATCAGTCTCCATCACCCTCATAGATTATATCAATGCAGTGCGATAGCCCACTGAAACAGTCTACATCACCACATAGATTACATCAACACAGTGCGATAGCACAGAGAAACAGACTACATCACCACATAGATTACATCAACACAGTGCGATATCACAGTGAATCAGTCTCCATCATCATCCCATAGATTACATCAACACAGAGCGATATTGTATTGAATCAGTCTCCATCATCATCCCATAGATTACATCACAAAAAGTGATATCACAGTGTATCAGACTTCATCATCACCCCTCACATTACATCAAAACCGAGAGATGTCACAGTGAATCAGTAGCCATCATCACCCCATAGTTTACATCAAAGGAGAGCAATTTCACTGTGAATCAGTTTCCATCATCACCACATAGATGATTTCAACACCGAGCAATGTCACATTGAATTAGTCTCCATCATCCCCATAGATTATATCAACGCAGTGCGATAGCCCAGTGAAACAGTCTACATCACCACATAGATTACATCAACACAGTGCGATATCACAGTGAAACAGTCTACATCATCACATAGATTACATCAACACAGAGGGATGTCACAGTGAATCAATCTCCATCATCATCCCATAGATTATATCAACCGAGAGCGATATTGTATTGAATCAGTCTGCATCATCATCCCATAGATTACATCACTCAAAAAGATATCACAGTGTATCAGACTCCATCATCACCCCTTACAATACATCAAAACCGAGAGATGTCACAGTGAATCAGTATCCATCATCACCACATAGTTTACATCAAAGGAGAACAATATCACTGTGAATCAGTCTCCATCATCACCCCATAGATGATTTCAACACAGAGTGATGTCACAGTGAATCAATCTCAATCATCACTCCATAGAATACAACAACACAGAGCGATGTCACAGTGAATCAGTATCCATCATCACCCCATAGTTTATATCAAAGGAGAGCAATATCACTGTGAATCAGTCTCCATCATCACCCCAAAGATTACATCAACACAGTGCGATATCACAGTGAATCAATCTCAATCATCACTCCATAGAATACAACAACACAGAGCGATGTCACAGTGAATCAGTCTCCATCACACACATCGATTATATCAACGCAGTACGATATCACAGTGAAACAGTCTACATCACCACATAGATTACATCAACACAGAGGGATGTCACAGTGAATCAATCTCCATCATCATCCCATAGATTACATCAACACAGTGCAATGTCATACTGAATCAGTCTCCATCATCACCCCATATATTACATCAACACAGTGCAATGTCATACTGAATCAGACTCCATCATCACTCCACACATTACATCAACACAGAGCGATGTCACAGTAAATCAATCTCAATCTTCACTCCATAGAACACAACAAAACAGAACGATGTCACAGTGAATCAATCTCAATCATCACTCCATAGAATACAACAACACAGAGCGATGTCACAGTGAAACAGTCTCCATCACCCCCATAGATTATATCAATGCAGTGCGATATCACAGTGAAACATTCTACAACACAACATAGATTACATCAACACAGTGCGATATCACAGTGAATCAATCTCCATCATCATCCCATAGATTACATCAACACAGTGCGATATCACAGTGAATCAATCTCCATCATCATCCCATAGATTACATCACACAAAGAGATATCACAGTGTATCAGACTCCACCATCACCCCTCAGATTACATCAAATTCGAGCGATGTCACAGTGAATCAGAATCCATCATCACCCCATAGCTTACATCAAAAGAGAGCAATTACACTGTGAATCAGTCTCCATCATCACCCCATAGATTACATGAACATATTGCGATATCGCAGTGAATCAGTCTCCATCACCCCCATAGATTATATCAACACAGTGCGATAGCCCAGTCAAACAGTCTACATCACCACATAGGTTACATCAACACAGTGCGATATCACAGTGAATCAGTCTCCATCACCCCCATAGATTATATCAATGCAGTGCGATATCACAGTGAAACATTCTACAACACCACATAGATTACATCAACAGAGTGCGATATCACAGTGAATCAATCTCCATCATCGTCCCATAGATTACATCAACACAGAGCGATATTGTATTGAATCAGTCTCCATCACCCCATAGATTGCATCAACACAGTGCAATATCATACTGAATCAGTCTCCATCATCACCCCACAGATTACATCAACACAGAGCGATATTGTATTGAATCAGTCTCCATCATCATACCATAGTTTACTTAACAAAAAAAGATATCACAGTGTATCAGACTCCATCATCACTCCTTACATTACATCAAAACCGAGAGATGTCACAGTGAATCAGTATCCATCATCACCCCATAGTTTACATCAAAGGAGAGCAATATCACTGTGAATCAGTCTCCATCATCACCCCATAGATGATTTCAACACAGAGCGATGTCACAGTGAATCAATCTCAATCATCAGTCCATAGATTACATCAACACAGAGCGATGTCACAGTGAATCAGTGTCCATCATCATCCCATAGATTACATCATACAAATATATATCACAGTGTATCAGACTCCATCATCACCCCTCACATTACATCAACACAGAGCGATGTCAGAGTGAATCAATATCCATCATCACCCCATAGTTTACATCAAAGGAGAGCAATATCACTTTGAATCAGTCTCCATCACCCCCATAGATTATATCAATGCAGTGCGATAGCCCACTGAAACAGTCTACATCACCACATAGATTACATCAACACAGTGCGATAGCACAGAGAAACAGACTACATCACCACATAGATTACATCAACACAGTGCGATATCACAGTGAATCAGTCTCCATCATCATCCCATAGATTACATCAACACAGAGCGATATTGTATTGAATCAGTCTCCATCATCATCCCATAGATTACATCACAAAAAGAGATATCACAGTGACACAGACTACATCATCACCCCATAGATTACATCACACAAAGAGATATCACAGTGTATCAGACTTCATCATCACCCCTCACATTACATCAAAACCGAGAGATGTCACAGTGAATCAGTAGCCATCATCACCCCATAGTTTACATCAAAGGAGAGCAATTTCACTGTGAATCAGTTTCCATCATCACCACATAGATGATTTCAACACAGAGCAATGTCACATTGAATTAGTCTCCATCATCCCCATAGATGATTTCAACACAGAGCGATGTCACAGTGAATCAATCTCAATCATCACTCCATAGAGTACAACAACACAGAGCGATGTCACAGTGAATCAGTTTCCATCACCCCCATAGATTATATCAATGCAGTGCGATATCACAGTGAAACTGTCTACATCTCCACATAGATTACATCAACACAGAGCGATATTGCATTGAATCAGTCTCCATCACCCCATAGATTACATTAACACAGTGCAATATCATATTGAATCAGTCTCCATCATCACCCCATAGATTACATCAACACAGAGCGATATTGTATTGAATCAGTCTCCATCATCATCCCATAGATTACATCACACAAAAAGATATCACAGTGTATCAGACTCCATCATCACTCCTTACATTACATCAAAACCGAGAGATGTCACAATGAATCAATATCCATCATCACCCCATAGTTTACATCAAAGGAGAGCAATATCACTGTGAATCAGTCTCCATCATCACCCCATAGATGATTTCAACACAGAGCGATGTCACAGTGAATCAGTCTCAATCATCACTCCATAGAATACAACAACACAGAGCGATGTTACAGTAAATCAGTCTCCATCACCCCCATAGATTATATCAACACAGTGCGATAGCCCAGTGAAACAGTCTACATCACCACATAAATTACATCAACACAGTGTGATATCACAGTGAATCAATCTCCATCATCATCCCATATATTACATCGACACAGTGCAATGTCATACTGAATCAGTCTCCATCATCACCCCATACATTACATCAACACAGTGCAATGTCATACTGAATCAGACTCCATCATCACCCCACACATTACATCAACACAGAGGGATGTCACAGTGAATGAATCTCCATCATCTACACATAGATTACATCAATACAGAGCGATATTGTATTGAATCAGTCTCCATCATCATCCCATAGATTACATCACACAAAGAGATATCACAGTGACACAGACTACATCATCACCCCTCACATTGCATCAACAAAGAGCGATGTCACAGTTAATCAGTCTCCATCACCCCATAGATTACATCAACACAGTGCAATGTCTCAGTTAATCAGTCTCCATCACCCCATAGATTACATCAACACAGTGCAATGTCATAGTGAATCAATCTCCATCATCACCCCATTGATTACATCAACACAGAGTGATATTGTATTGAATCAGTCTCCATCATCATCCCATAGATTACATCAACACAGAGCGATATCACAGTGAAACAGTCTCCATCACCCCCATAGATTATATCAATGCAGTGCGATATCACAGTGAAACATTCTACAACACAACATAGATTACATCAACACAGTGCGATATCACAGTGAATCAATCTCCATCATCATCCCATAGATTACATCAACACAGTGCGATATCACAGTGAATCAATCTCCATCATCATCCCATAGATTACATCACACAAAGAGATATCACAGAGTATCAGACTCCACCATCACCCCTCAGATTACATCAAAATCGAGCGGTCACAGTGAATCAGAATCCATCATCACCCCATAGCTTACATCAAAAGAGAGCAATTACACTGTGAATCAGTCTCCATCATCACCCCATAGATTACATGAACATATTACGATATCGCAGTGAATCAGTCTCCATCACCCCCATAGATTATATCAACGCAGTGCGATAGCACAGTGAAACAGTCTACATCACCACATAGGTTACATCAACACAGTGCGATATCACAGTGAATCAATCTCAATCATCACTCCATAGAATACAACAACACAGTGCGATATCACAGTGAATCAGTCTCCATCACCCCCATAGATTATATCAATGCAGTGCGATATCACAGTGAAACATTCTACAACACCACATAGATTACATCAACAGAGTGCGATATCACAGTGAATCAATCTCCATCATCGTCCCATAGATTACATCAACACAGAGCGATATTGTATTGAATCAGTCTCCATCACCCCATAGATTGCATCAACACAGTGCAATATCATACTGAATCAGTCTCCATCATCACCCCATAGATTACATCAACACAGAGCGATATTGTATTGAATCAGTCTCCATCATCATACCATAGTTTACATAACAAAAAAAGATATCACAGTGTATCAGACTCCATCATCACTCCTTACATTACATCAAAACCGAGAGATGTCACAGTGAATCAGTATCCATCATCACCCCATAGTTTACATCAAAGGAGAGCAATATCACTGTGAATCAGTCTCCATCATCACCCCATAGATGATTTCAACACAGAGCGATGTCACAGTGAATCAATCTCAATCATCACTCCATAGAGTACAACAACACAGAGCGATGTCACAGTGAATCAGTCTCCATCACCCCCATAGATTACATCAACACAGAGCGATGTCACAGTGAAACAGTCTACATCACCACATAGATTACATCAACTCAGTGCAATATCATAGTGAATCACTCTCCATCATCAACCCACAAATTGCATCAACACAGAGGGATGTCACAGTGAATGAATCTCCATCATCTACACAAAGATTACATCAATACAGAGCGATATTGTATTGAATCAGTCTCCATCATCATCCCATAGATTATATCAATGCAGTGCGATATCACAGTGAAACTGTCTACATCTCCACATAGATTACATCAACACAGAGCGATATTGCATTGAATCAGTCTCCATCACCCCATAGATTACATTAACACAGTGCAATATCATATTGAATCAGTCTCCATCATCATCCCATAGATTACATCACACAAAAAGATATCACAGTGTATCAGACTCCATCATCACTCCTTACATTACATCAAAACCGAGAGATGTCACAGTGAATCAATATCCATCATCACCCCATAGTTTACATCAAAGGAGAGCAATATCACTGTGAATCAGTCTCCATCATCACCCCATAGATTACATCAACACAGTGCGATAGCCCAGTGAAACTGTCTACATCACCACATAAATTACATCAACACAGTGCGATATCACAGAGAATCAATCTCCATCATCATCCCATAGATTACATCAACACAGAGTGATATCATAGTTAATCACTCTCCATCATCACGCCACAAATTGCATCAACACAGAGCGATGTCACAGTGAATCAATCTCAATCTTCACTCCATAGAATACAACAACACAGAACGATGTCACAGTGAATCAGTCTCCATCACCCCCATAGATTATATCAATGCAGTGTGATAGCACAGTGAAACAGTCTACATCACCACATAGATTACATCAACACAGTGCGATATCACAGTGAATCAATCTCCATCATCATCCCATAGATTACATTAACACAGAGTGATATTGTATTGAATCAGTCTCCATCATCATCCCATAGATTACATCACACAAAGAGATATCACAGTGTATCAGACTCCACCATCACCCCTCAGATTACATCAAAATCGAGCGATGTCACAGTGAATCAGAATCCATCATCACCCCATAGCTTACATCAAAAGAGAGCAATTACACTGTGAATCAGTCTCCATCATCACCCCATAGATTACAACAACACAGAGCGATGTTACAGTAAATCAGTCTCCATCACCCCCATAGATTATATCAACGCAGTGCGATAGCCCAGTGAAACTGTCTACATCACCACATAGATTACATCAACACAGTGCGATATCACAGTGAATCAGTCTCCATCACCCCCATAGATTAGATCAACGCAGTGCGATAGCCCAGTCAGTCTACATCACCACATAGGTTGCATCAACACAGTGCGATATCACAGTGAAACATTCTACAACACCACATAGATTACATCAACAGAGTGCGATATCACAGTGAATCAATCTCCATCATCGTCCCATAGATTACATCAACACAGAGCGATATTGTATTGAATCAGTCTCCATCATCATACCATAGTTTACATCAAAGGAGAGCAATATCACTGTGAATCAGTCTCCATCATCACCCCATAGATGATTTCAACACAGAGCGATGTCACAGTGAATCAATCTCAATCATCACTCCATAGAGTACAACAACACAGAGCGATGTCACAGTGAATCAGTCTCCATCACCCCCATAGATTATATCAATGCAGTGCGATATCACAGTGAAACTGTCTACATCTCCACATAGATTACATCAACACAGAGCGATATTGCATTGAATCAGTCTCCATCACCCCATAGATTACATTAACACAGTGCAATATCATATTGAATCAGTCTCCATCATCACCCCATAGATTACATCAACACAGAGCGATATTGTATTGAATCAGTCTCCATCATCATCCCATAGATTACATCACACAAAAAGATATCACAGTGTATCAGACTCCATCATCACTCCTTACATTACATCAAAACCGAGAGATGTCACAGTGAATCAATATCCATCATCACCCCATAGTTTACATCAAAGGAGAGCAATATCACTGTGAATCAGTCTCCATTATCACCCCATAGATGATTTCAACACAGAGCGATGTCACAGTGAATCAGTCTCAATCATCACTCCATAGAATACAACAACACAGAGCGATGTTACAGTAAATCAGTCTCCATCACCCCCATAGATTATATCAACGCAGTGCGATAGCCCAGTGAAACTGTCTACATCACCACATAAATTACATCAACACAGTGCGATATCACAGAGAATCAATCTCCATCATCATCCCATAGATTACATCAACACAGAGTGATATCATAGTTAATCACTCTCCATCATCACGCCACAAATTGCATCAACACAGAGCGATGTCACAGTGAATCAATCTCAATCTTCACTCCATAGAATACAACAACACAGAACGATGTCACAGTGAATCAGTCTCCATCACCCCCATAGATTATATCAATGCAGTGTGATAGCACAGTGAAACAGTCTACATCACCACATAGATTACATCAACACAGTGCGATATCACAGTGAATCAATCTCCATCATCATCCCATAGATTACATCACACAAAGAGATATCACAGTGTATCAGACTCCACCATCACCCCTCAGATTACATCAAAATCGAGCGATGTCACAGTGAATCAGAATCCATCATCACCCCATAGCTTACATCAAAAGAGAGCAATTACACTGTGAATCTGTCTCCATCATCACCCCATAGATTACATGAACATATTACGATATCGCAGTGAATCAGTCTCCATCACCCCCATAGATTATATCAACGCAGTGCGATAGCACAGTGAAACAGTCTACATCACCACATAGGTTACATCAACACAGTGCGATATCACAGTGAATCAGTCTCCATCACCCCCATAGATTAGATCAACGCAGTGCGATAGCCCAGTCAGTCTACATCACCACATAGGTTACATCAACACAGTGCGATATCACAGTGAAACATTCTACAACACCACATAGATTACATCAACAGAGTGCGATATCACAGTGAATCAATCTCCATCATCGTCCCATAGATTACATCAACACAGAGCGATATTGTATTGAATCAGTCTCCATCACCCCATAGATTGCATCAACACAGTGCAATATCATACTGAATCAGTCTCCATCATCACCCCATAGATTACATCAACACAGAGCGATATTGTATTGAATCAGTCTCCATCATCATACCATAGTTTACATCAAAGGAGAGCAATATCACTGTGAATCAGTCTCCATCATCACCCCATAGATGATTTCAACACAGAGCGATGTCACAGTGAATCAATCTCAATCATCACTCCATAGAGTACAACAACACAGAGCGATGTCACAGTGAATCAGTCTCCATCACCCCCATAGATTATATCAATGCAGTGCGATATCACAGTGAAACTGTCTACATCTCCACATAGATTACATCAACACAGAGCGATATTGCATTGAATCAGTCTCCATCACCCCATAGATTACACCAACACAGTGCAATATCATATTGAATCAGTCTCCATCATCACCCCATAGATTACATCAACACAGAGCGATATTGTATTGAATCAATCTCCATCATCATCCCATAGATTACATCACACAAAAAGATATCACAGTGTATCAGACTCCATCATCACTCCTTACATTACATCAAAACCGAGAGATGTCACAGTGAATCAATATCCATCATCACCCCATAGTTTACATCAAAGGAGAGCAATATCACTGTGAATCAGTCTCCATCATCACCCCATAGATGATTTCAACACAGAGCGATGTCACAGTGAATCAGTCTCAATCATCACTCCATAGAATACAACAACACAGAGCGATGTTACAGTAAATCAGTCTCCATCACCCCCATAGATTATATCAACACAGTGCGATAGCCCAGTGAAACTGTCTACATCACCACATAAATTACATCAACACAGTGCGATATCACAGAGAATCAATCTCCATCATCATCCCATAGATTACATCAACACAGAGTGATATCATAGTTAATCACTCTCCATCATCACGCCACAAATTGCATCAACACAGAGCGATGTCACAGTGAATCAATCTCAATCTTCACTCCATAGAATACAACAACACAGAACGATGTCACAGTGAATCAATCTCAATCAGCACTCCATAGAATACAACAACACAGAGCGATGCGACAGTGAAACAGTCTACATCAACACATAGATTACATCAACACAGTGCGAGATCACAGTGAATCAGTCTCCATCATCAACCCACACATTACATCAACACAGAGGGATGTCACAGTGAATCAATCTCCATCATTATCCCATAGATCACATCAACACAGTGCAATGTCATTCTGAATCAGACTCCATCATCACTCCACACATTACATCAACACAGAGCGATGTCACAGTGAATCAATCACAATCATCACTCCATAGAATACAACAACACAGAGCGATGTCACAGTGAATCAATCTCAATCAGCACTCCATAGAATACAACAACACAGAGCGATGCGACAGTGAAACAGTCTACATCAACACATAGAATACAACAACACAGAGCGATGTCACAGTGAATCAATCTCAATCAGCACTCCATAGAATACAACAACACAGAGCGATGCGACAGTGAAACAGTCTACATCAACACATAGATTACATCAACACAGGGCGATATCATAGTGAATCACTCTCCATCATCAACCCACAAATTGCATCAACACAGAGGGATGTCACAGTGAATGAATCTCCATCATCTACACATAGATTACATCAATACAGAGCGATATTGTATTGAATCAGTCTCCATCATCATCCCATAGATTACATCACACAAAGAGATATCACAGTGACACAGACTACATCATCACCCCTCACATTACATCAACACAGAGCGATGTCACAGTTAATCAGTCTCCATCACCCCATAGATTACATCAACACAGTGCAATGTCTCAGTTAATCAGTCTCCATCACCCCATAGATTACATCAACACAGTGCAATGTCATAGTGAATCAATCTCCATCATCACCCCATAGATTACATCAACACAGAGCGATATTGTATTGAATCAGTCTCCATCATCATCCCATAGATTACATCAACACAGAGCGATATCACAGTGAATCAGTCTCCATCACCCCCATCGATTATATCAACGCAGTGCGATATCACAGTGAAACGGTCTACATCACCACATTGATTACATCAACACAGAGGGATGTCACAGTGAATCAATCTCCATCATCATCCCATAGATTACATCAACAGAGAGCGATATTGTATTGAATCAGTATCCATCATCACCCCATAGTTTACATCTAAGGAGAGCAATATCACTGTGAATCAGTCTCCATCATCACCCCATAGATTACATCAACACAGTGCGATATCACAGTGAATCAATCTCAATCATCACTCCATAGAATACAACAACACAGAGCGATGTCACAGTGAATCAGTCTCCATCACACCCATCGATTATATCAACGCAGTACGATATCACAGTGAAACAGTCTACATCACCACATAGATTACATCAACACAGAGGGATGTCACAGTGAATCAATCTCCATCATCATCCCATAGATTACATCAACACAGTGCAATGTCATACTGAATCAGTCTCCATCATCATCCCATAGATTACATCAACACAGTGCAATCTCATACTGAATCAGACTCCATCATCACTCCACACATTACATCAACACAGAGCGATGTCACAGTAAATCAATCTCAATCTTCACTCCATAGAACACAACAAAACAGAACGATGTCACAGTGAATCAATCTCAATCATCACTCCATAGAATACAACAACACAGACCGATGTCACAGTGAAACAGTCTACATCACCACATAGATTACATCAACACACTGCGATATCGTAGTGAATCACTCTCCATCATCAACACACAAATTGCATCAACACAGAGGGATGTCTCAGTGAATCAGTCTCCATCACCCCATAGATTACATCAACTCAGTGATATCACAGTGTATCAGTCTCCATCACACCATAGATTACATCAACACAGTGCAATGTCATACTGAATCAGTCTCCATCATCACCCAATAGATTACATCAACACAGAGCGATATTGTATTGAATCAGTCTCCATCTTCATTCCATAGATTACATCACACAAAAAGATATCACAGTGTATCGGACTCCATCATCAGCCCTCACATTACATCAACTCAGAGCGATGTCACAGTGAATCAATCTCAAACATCACTCCATAGATTACAACAACACAGAGCGATGTCACAGTGAATCAGTATCCATCATCACCCCATAGTTTATATCAAAGGAAAGCAATATCACTGTGAATCAGTCTCCATCATCACCACATAGATTACATCAACACAGTGCGATATCACAGTGAATCAATCTCAATCATCACTCCATAGAATACAACAACACAGAGCGATGTCACAGTGAATCAGTCTCCATCACCCCCATAGATTATATCAATGCAGTGCGATATCACAGTGAAACATTCTACAACACAACATAGATTACATCAACACAGTGCAATATCACAGTGAATCAATCTCCATCATCATCCCATAGATAACATCACACAAAGAGATATCACAGTGTATCAGACTCCACCATCACCCCTCAGATTACATCAAAATCGAGCGATGTCACAGTGAATCAGAATCCATCATCACCCCATAGCTTACATCAAAAGAGAGCAATTACACTGTGAATCAGTCTCCATCATCACCCCATAGATTACATGAACATATTGCGATATCGCAGTGAATCATTCTCCATCAGCCCCATAGATTATATCAACGCAGTGCGATATCACAGTGAAACAGTCTACATCACCACATAGATTACATGAACATATTGCGATATCGCAGTGAATCAGTCTCCATCAACCCCATAGATTATATCAACGCAGTGCGATAGCACAGTGAAACAGTCTACATCACCACATAGATTACATCAACACAGTGCGATATCACAGTGAATCAATCTCCATCATCATCCCATAGATTACATCAACACAGAGCGATATCGTAGTGAATCACTCTCCATCATCACCCCACAAATTGCATCAACACAGAAGGATGTTACAGTGAATCTATCTCCATCATCTCCACATAGATTACATCAACACAGAGCGATATTGTATTGAATCAGTCTCCATCACCCATAGATTACATCAACACAGTGCAATATCATACTGAATCAGTCTCCATCATCACCCCATAGATTACATCAACACAGAGCAAAATTGTATTGAATCAGTCTCGACCATCATCCCATAGATTACATCACACAAAGATATATCACAGTGTATCAGACTCCATCATCACACCTCACAATACATCAAAACCGAGCGATGTCACAGTGAATCAAAATCCATCATCACCCCATAGTTATATCAAAGGAGAGCAATATCACTGTGAATCAGTCTACATCATCACCCCATAGATGATTTCAACACTGAGCGATGTCACGGTGAATCAATCTCAATCATCAGTCCATAGAATACAACAACACAGAGCGATGTCACAGTGAATCAGTCTCCATCACCCCCATAGATTAGATCAACGCAGTGCGATAGCCCAGTGAAACAGTCTACATCACCACATAGGTTACATCAACACAGTGCGATATCACAGTGAATCAGTCTCCATCACCCCCATAGATTATATCAATGCAGTGCGATATCACAGTGAAACATTCTACAACACCACATAGATTACATCAACAGAGTGTGATATCACAGTGAATCAATCTCCATCATCATCCCATAGATTACATCAACACAGAGCGATATTGTATTGAATCAGTCTCTATCATCATCCCATAGATTACATCACACAAAGATATATCACAGTGTATCAGACTCCATCATCACCCCTCACATTACATCAACACAGAGCGATGTCACAGTGAATCAAACTCAATCTTCACTCCATAGAATACAACAACACAGAACGATCTCACAGTGAATCAATCTCCATCACCCCCATAGATTATATCAATGCAGTGCGATATCACAGTGAATCAGTCTCCATCACTCCATAGATTACATCAACACAGTGCAATATCATACTGAATCAGTCTCCATCATCACCCCATAGATTACATCACACAAAGATATATCACAGTGTATCAGACTCCATCATCACCCCTCACATTACATCAACACAGAGCGATGTCACAGTGAATCAAACTCAATCTTCACTCCATAGAATACAACAACACAGAGCGTTATCACAGTGAATCAGTCTCCATCACCCCCATAGATTATATCAATGCAGTGCGATATCACAGTGAAACAATCTACATCACCACATAGATTACATCAACACAGTGCGATATCACCGTGAATCTGTCTCCATCACCCCATAGATTACATCAACACAGAGCAATGTCATAGTGAAACTGTCTCCATCATCACCCCATAGCTTACATCAAAAGAGAGCAATATCACTGTGAATCAGTCTCCATCATCACCCCATCGATTACATCAACACAGAGCGATATTGTATTGAATCAGTGTCCATCATCATCCCATAGATTACATCACACAAAGATATATCACAGTGTATCAGACTCCATCATCACCCCTCACATTACATCAACACAGAGCGATGTCACAGTGAATCAAACTCAATCTTCACTCCATAGAATACAACAACACAGAGCGTTATCACAGTGAATCAGTCTCCTTAACCCCCATAGATTATATCAACGCAGTGTGATAGCACAGAGAAACAGACTACGTCACTGCATAGATTACATCAACACAGAGAGATATCATAGTGAATCACTCTCCATCATCAACCCACAAATTGCATCAACACAGAAGAATGTCACAGTGAATCAATATCCATCATCTCCACATAGATTACATCAACACAGAGCATTATTGTATTGAATCAGTCTCCATCACTCCATAGATTACACCAACACAGTGCAATATCATACTGAATCAGTCTCCATCATCAACCCATAGATTACATCAACACAGAGCGATATTGTATTGAATCAGTCTCCATCATCATCCCATAGATTACATCACACAAAGAGATATCACAGCATATCAGACTCCATCATCACCCCTTACAATACATCAAAACCGAGCGATGTCACAGTGAATCAGTATCCATCATCACCCCATAGTTTACATCAAAGGAGAGCAATATCACTGTGAATCAGTCTACATCATCACCCCATAGATGATTTCAACACTGAGCGATGTCACGGTGAATCAATCTCAATCATCAGTCCATAGAATACAACAACACAGAGCGATGTCACAGTGAATCAGTCTCCATCACCCCCATAGATTATATCAACGCAGTATGATAGCACAGAGAAACAGTCTACATCACCACATAGATTACATCAACACAGTGCGATATCACAGTGAATCAGTCTCCATCACCCCAATATATTATATCAACGCAGTGCAATAGCACAGAGAAACAGTCTACTTCACCACATAGATTACATCAACACAGAGCGATGTCACAGTGAATCAATCTCCATCATCATCCCATAGATTACATCAACACAGTGCGATATCATAGTGAATCACTCTCCATCATCACGCCACAAATTGCAACAACACAGAGCGATGTCACAGTGAATCAATATCCATCATCTCCACATAGATTACATCAACCCAGAGCGATATCATAGTGAATCACTCTCCATCATCACGCCACAAATTGCAACAACACAGAGCGATGTCACAGTGAATCAATCTCAATCTTCACTCCATAGAATACAACAACATTCAATGTCTGTAGTGAGATGCTGAAGATGTTCTATAGGTCAGTTGTGGAGAGCGCCCTCTTCTTTGTGGTGGCGTGTTGGGAAGGAAGCATTAAGAAGAGGGACGCCTCACGTCTTAATAAGCTGGTAAGGAGGGCGGGCTCTGTCGTGGGGAAAGTACTGGAGAGATTAACATCGGTAGCTGAGCGAAGGGCGCTGAGTAGGCTACGGTCAATTATGGAAAACTCTGAGCATCCTCTGCATAGCACCATCCAGAGACAGAGAAGCAGTTTCAGCGACAGGTTACTATCGATGCAATGCTCCTCAGACAGGATGAAGAGGTCAATACTCCCCAATGCCATTAGGCTTTACAATTCAACTGCCACGACTTAAGAACTTTTAAAAAGCTTTTATTATTGCTTTTTGAGATAGTGATTTAGATGCATATCATATTTTTTACTGAATTAAGTATTGTATGTAATTAGTTTTGCTACAGCAAGTGTATGGGACATTGGAAAAAAAGTTGAATTTCCCCATGGGGATGAATAAAGTATACATCTATCTATCTATCTATCTATCTATCTATCTTCACTCCATAGAATACAACAACACAGAGCGATGTCACAGTGAATCAGTCTCCATCATCCCCATAGATTACAACAACACAGTGCGATATCACAGTGAATCAATCTCAATCTTCACTCCATAGAATAAAAAAAACAGAGCGATGTCACAGTGAATCAGTCTCCATCATCCCCATAGATTACATCAACACAGTGCGATATCACAGTGAATCACTCTCCATCATCAACCCACAAATTGCATCAACACAGAGTGATATCATAGTTAATCACTCTCCATCATCACGCCACAAATTGCATCAACACAGAGCGATGTCACAGTGAATCAATCTCAATCTTCACTCCATAGAATACAACAACACAGAACGATGTCACAGTGAATCAGTCTCCATCACCCCCATAGATTATATCAACACAGTGCGATAGCCCAGTGAAACTGTCTACATCACCACATAAATTACATCAACACAGTGCGATATCACAGAGAATCAATCTCCATCATCATCCCATAGATTACATCAACACAGAGTGATATCATAGTTAATCACTCTCCATCATCACGCCACAAATTGCATCAACACAGAGCGATGTCACAGTGAATCAGTCTCCATCACCCCCATAGATTATATCAATGCAGTGTGATAGCACAGTGAAACAGTCTACATCACCACATAGATTACATCAACACAGTGCGATATCACAGTGAATCAATCTCCATCATCATCCCATAGATTACATTAACACAGAGTGATATTGTATTGAATCAGTCTCCATCATCATCCCATAGATTACATCACACAAAGAGATATCACAGTGTATCAGACTCCACCATCACCCCTCAGATTACATCAAAATCGAGCGATGTCACAGTGAATCAGAATCCATCATCACCCCATAGCTTACATCAAAAGAGAGCAATTACACTGTGAATCAGTCTCCATCATCACCCCATAGATTACAACAACACAGAGCGATGTTACAGTAAATCAGTCTCCATCACCCCCATAGATTATATCAACGCAGTGCGATAGCCCAGTGAAACTGTCTACATCACCACATAGATTACATCAACACAGTGCGATATCACAGTGAATCAGTCTCCATCACCCCCATAGATTAGATCAACGCAGTGCGATAGCCCAGTCAGTCTACATCACCACATAGGTTACATCAACACAGTGCGATATCACAGTGAAACAATCTCCATCATCGTCCCATAGATTACATCAACACAGAGCGATATTGTATTGAATCAGTCTCCATCACCCCATAGATTACATCAACACAGTGCAATGTCATACTGAATCAGTCTCCATCATCACCCCATAGATTACATCAACACAGAGCGATATTGTATTGAATCAGTCTCCATCATCATACCATAGTTTACATCAAAGGAGAGCAATATCACTGTGAATCAGTCTCCATCATCACCCCATAGATGATTTCAACACAGAGCGATGTCACAGTGAATCAATCTCAATCATCACTCCATAGAGTACAACAACACAGAGCGATGTCACAGTGAATCAGTCTCCATCACCCCCATAGATTATATCAATGCAGTGCGATATCACAGTGAAACTGTCTACATCTCCACATAGATTACATCAACACAGAGCGATATTGCATTGAATCAGTCTCCATCACCCCATAGATTACATTAACACAGTGCAATATCATATTGAATCAGTCTCCATCATCACCCCATAGATTACATCAACACAGAGCGATATTGTATTGAATCAGTCTCCATCATCATCCCATAGATTACATCACACAAAAAGATATCACAGTGTATCAGACTCCATCATCACTCCTTACATTACATCAAAACCGAGAGATGTCACAGTGAATCAATATCCATCATCACCCCATAGTTTACATCAAAGGAGAGCAATATCACTGTGAATCAGTCTCCATCATCACCCCATAGATGATTTCAACACAGAGCGATGTCACAGTGAATCAGTCTCAATCATCACTCCATAGAATACAACAACACAGAGCGATGTTACAGTAAATCAGTCTCCATCACCCCCATAGATTATATCAACGCAGTGCGATAGCCCAGTGAAACTGTCTACATCACCACATAAATTACATCAACACAGTGCGATATCACAGAGAATCAATCTCCATCATCATCCCATAGATTACATCAACACAGAGTGATATCATAGTGAATCACTCTCCATCATCACGCCACAAATTGCATCAACACAGAGCGATGTCACAGTGAATCAATCTCAATCTTCACTCCATAGAATACAACAACACAGAACGATGTCACAGTGAATCAGTCTCCATCACCCCCATAGATTATATCAATGCAGTGTGATAGCACAGTGAAACAGTCTACATCACCACATAGATTACATCAACACAGTGCGATATCACAGTGAATCAATCTCCATCATCATCCCATAGATTACATCACACAAAGAGATATCACAGTGTATCAGACTCCACCATCACCCCTCAGATTACATCAAAATCGAGCGATGTCACAGTGAATCAGAATCCATCATCACCCCATAGCTTACATCAAAAGAGAGCAATTACACTGTGAATCTGTCTCCATCATCACCCCATAGATTACATGAACATATTACGATATCGCAGTGAATCAGTCTCCATCACCCCCATAGATTATATCAACGCAGTGCGATAGCACAGTGAAACAGTCTACATCACCACATAGGTTACATCAACACAGTGCGATATCACAGTGAATCAGTCTCCATCACCCCCATAGATTAGATCAACGCAGTGCGATAGCCCAGTCAGTCTACATCACCACATAGGTTACATCAACACAGTGCGATATCACAGTGAAACAGTCTACATCACCACATAGATTACATCAACACAGTGCGATATCACAGTGAATCAATCTCCATCAGCCCCATAGATTATATCAACGCAGTGCGATATCACAGTGAAACAGTCTACATCACCACATAGATTACATGAACATATTGCGATATCGCAGTGAATCAGTCTCCATCAACCCCATAGATTATATCAACGCAGTGCGATAGCACAGTGAAACAGTCTACATCACCACATAGATTACATCAACACAGTGCGATATCACAGTGAATCAATCTCCATCATCATCCCATAGATTACATCAACACAGAGCGATATCGTAGTGAATCACTCTCCATCATCACCCCACAAATTGCATCAACACAGAAGGATGTTACAGTGAATCTATCTCCATCATCTCCACATAGATTACATCAACACAGAGCGATATTGTATTGAATCAGTCTCCATCACCCATAGATTACATCAACACAGTGCAATATCATACTGAATCAGTCTCCATCATCACCCCATAGATTACATCAACACAGAGCAAAATTGTATTGAATCAGTCTCGACCATCATCCCATAGATTACATCACACAAAGATATATCACAGTGTATCAGACTCCATCATCACACCTCACAATACATCAAAACCGAGCGATGTCACAGTGAATCAAAATCCATCATCACCCCATAGTTATATCAAAGGAGAGCAATATCACTGTGAATCAGTCTACATCATCACCCCATAGATGATTTCAACACTGAGCGATGTCACGGTGAATCAATCTCAATCATCAGTCCATAGAATACAACAACACAGAGCGATGTCACAGTGAATCAGTCTCCATCACCCCCATAGATTAGATCAACGCAGTGCGATAGCCCAGTGAAACAGTCTACATCACCACATAGGTTACATCAACACAGTGCGATATCACAGTGAATCAGTCTCCATCACCCCCATAGATTATATCAATGCAGTGCGATATCACAGTGAAACATTCTACAACACCACATAGATTACATCAACAGAGTGTGATATCACAGTGAATCAATCTCCATCATCATCCCATAGATTACATCAACACAGAGCGATATTGTATTGAATCAGTCTCTATCATCATCCCATAGATTACATCACACAAAGATATATCACAGTGTATCAGACTCCATCATCACCCCTCACATTACATCAACACAGAGCGATGTCACAGTGAATCAAACTCAATCTTCACTCCATAGAATACAACAACACAGAACGATCTCACAGTGAATCAATCTCCATCACCCCCATAGATTATATCAATGCAGTGCGATATCACAGTGAATCAGTCTCCATCACTCCATAGATTACATCAACACAGTGCAATATCATACTGAATCAGTCTCCATCATCACCCCATAGATTACATCACACAAAGATATATCACAGTGTATCAGACTCCATCATCACCCCTCACATTACATCAACACAGAGCGATGTCACAGTGAATCAAACTCAATCTTCACTCCATAGAATACAACAACACAGAGCGTTATCACAGTGAATCAGTCTCCATCACCCCCATAGATTATATCAATGCAGTGCGATATCACAGTGAAACAATCTACATCACCACATAGATTACATCAACACAGTGCGATATCACCGTGAATCTGTCTCCATCACCCCATAGATTACATCAACACAGAGCAATGTCATAGTGAAACTGTCTCCATCATCACCCCATAGCTTACATCAAAAGAGAGCAATATCACTGTGAATCAGTCTCCATCATCACCCCATCGATTACATCAACACAGAGCGATATTGTATTGAATCAGTGTCCATCATCATCCCATAGATTACATCACACAAAGATATATCACAGTGTATCAGACTCCATCATCACCCCTCACATTACATCAACACAGAGCGATGTCACAGTGAATCAAACTCAATCTTCACTCCATAGAATACAACAACACAGAGCGTTATCACAGTGAATCAGTCTCCTTAACCCCCATAGATTATATCAACGCAGTGTGATAGCACAGAGAAACAGACTACGTCACTGCATAGATTACATCAACACAGAGAGATATCATAGTGAATCACTCTCCATCATCAACCCACAAATTGCATCAACACAGAAGAATGTCACAGTGAATCAATATCCATCATCTCCACATAGATTACATCAACACAGAGCATTATTGTATTGAATCAGTCTCCATCACTCCATAGATTACACCAACACAGTGCAATATCATACTGAATCAGTCTCCATCATCAACCCATAGATTACATCAACACAGAGCGATATTGTATTGAATCAGTCTCCATCATCATCCCATAGATTACATCACACAAAGAGATATCACAGCATATCAGACTCCATCATCACCCCTTACAATACATCAAAACCGAGCGATGTCACAGTGAATCAGTATCCATCATCACCCCATAGTTTACATCAAAGGAGAGCAATATCACTGTGAATCAGTCTACATCATCACCCCATAGATGATTTCAACACTGAGCGATGTCACGGTGAATCAATCTCAATCATCAGTCCATAGAATACAACAACACAGAGCGATGTCACAGTGAATCAGTCTCCATCACCCCCATAGATTATATCAACGCAGTATGATAGCACAGAGAAACAGTCTACATCACCACATAGATTACATCAACACAGTGCGATATCACAGTGAATCAGTCTCCATCACCCCAATATATTATATCAACGCAGTGCAATAGCACAGAGAAACAGTCTACTTCACCACATAGATTACATCAACACAGAGCGATGTCACAGTGAATCAATCTCCATCATCATCCCATAGATTACATCAACACAGTGCGATATCATAGTGAATCACTCTCCATCATCACGCCACAAATTGCAACAACACAGAGCGATGTCACAGTGAATCAATATCCATCATCTCCACATAGATTACATCAACCCAGAGCGATATCATAGTGAATCACTCTCCATCATCACGCCACAAATTGCAACAACACAGAGCGATGTCACAGTGAATCAATCTCAATCTTCACTCCATAGAATACAACAACATTCAATGTCTGTAGTGAGATGCTGAAGATGTTCTATAGGTCAGTTGTGGAGAGCGCCCTCTTCTTTGTGGTGGCGTGTTGGGAAGGAAGCATTAAGAAGAGGGACGCCTCACGTCTTAATAAGCTGGTAAGGAGGGCGGGCTCTGTCGTGGGGAAAGTACTGGAGAGATTAACATCGGTAGCTGAGCGAAGGGCGCTGAGTAGGCTACGGTCAATTATGGAAAACTCTGAGCATCCTCTGCATAGCACCATCCAGAGACAGAGAAGCAGTTTCAGCGACAGGTTACTATCGATGCAATGCTCCTCAGACAGGATGAAGAGGTCAATACTCCCCAATGCCATTAGGCTTTACAATTCAACTGCCACGACTTAAGAACTTTTAAAAAGCTTTTATTATTGCTTTTTGAGATAGTGATTTAGATGCATATCATATTTTTTACTGAATTAAGTATTGTATGTAATTAGTTTTGCTACAGCAAGTGTATGGGACATTGGAAAAAAAGTTGAATTTCCCCATGGGGATGAATAAAGTATACATCTATCTATCTATCTATCTATCTATCTATCTTCACTCCATAGAATACAACAACACAGAGCGATGTCACAGTGAATCAGTCTCCATCATCCCCATAGATTACAACAACACAGTGCGATATCACAGTGAATCAATCTCAATCTTCACTCCATAGAATAAAAAAAACAGAGCGATGTCACAGTGAATCAGTCTCCATCATCCCCATAGATTACATCAACACAGTGCGATATCACAGTGAATCACTCTCCATCATCAACCCACAAATTGCATCAACACAGAGTGATATCATAGTTAATCACTCTCCATCATCACGCCACAAATTGCATCAACACAGAGCGATGTCACAGTGAATCAATCTCAATCTTCACTCCATAGAATACAACAACACAGAACGATGTCACAGTGAATCAGTCTCCATCACCCCCATAGATTATATCAACACAGTGCGATAGCCCAGTGAAACTGTCTACATCACCACATAAATTACATCAACACAGTGCGATATCACAGAGAATCAATCTCCATCATCATCCCATAGATTACATCAACACAGAGTGATATCATAGTTAATCACTCTCCATCATCACGCCACAAATTGCATCAACACAGAGCGATGTCACAGTGAATCAGTCTCCATCACCCCCATAGATTATATCAATGCAGTGTGATAGCACAGTGAAACAGTCTACATCACCACATAGATTACATCAACACAGTGCGATATCACAGTGAATCAATCTCCATCATCATCCCATAGATTACATTAACACAGAGTGATATTGTATTGAATCAGTCTCCATCATCATCCCATAGATTACATCACACAAAGAGATATCACAGTGTATCAGACTCCACCATCACCCCTCAGATTACATCAAAATCGAGCGATGTCACAGTGAATCAGAATCCATCATCACCCCATAGCTTACATCAAAAGAGAGCAATTACACTGTGAATCAGTCTCCATCATCACCCCATAGATTACAACAACACAGAGCGATGTTACAGTAAATCAGTCTCCATCACCCCCATAGATTATATCAACGCAGTGCGATAGCCCAGTGAAACTGTCTACATCACCACATAGATTACATCAACACAGTGCGATATCACAGTGAATCAGTCTCCATCACCCCCATAGATTAGATCAACGCAGTGCGATAGCCCAGTCAGTCTACATCACCACATAGGTTACATCAACACAGTGCGATATCACAGTGAAACAATCTCCATCATCGTCCCATAGATTACATCAACACAGAGCGATATTGTATTGAATCAGTCTCCATCACCCCATAGATTACATCAACACAGTGCAATGTCATACTGAATCAGTCTCCATCATCACCCCATAGATTACATCAACACAGAGCGATATTGTATTGAATCAGTCTCCATCATCATACCATAGTTTACATCAAAGGAGAGCAATATCACTGTGAATCAGTCTCCATCATCACCCCATAGATGATTTCAACACAGAGCGATGTCACAGTGAATCAATCTCAATCATCACTCCATAGAGTACAACAACACAGAGCGATGTCACAGTGAATCAGTCTCCATCACCCCCATAGATTATATCAATGCAGTGCGATATCACAGTGAAACTGTCTACATCTCCACATAGATTACATCAACACAGAGCGATATTGCATTGAATCAGTCTCCATCACCCCATAGATTACATTAACACAGTGCAATATCATATTGAATCAGTCTCCATCATCACCCCATAGATTACATCAACACAGAGCGATATTGTATTGAATCAGTCTCCATCATCATCCCATAGATTACATCACACAAAAAGATATCACAGTGTATCAGACTCCATCATCACTCCTTACATTACATCAAAACCGAGAGATGTCACAGTGAATCAATATCCATCATCACCCCATAGTTTACATCAAAGGAGAGCAATATCACTGTGAATCAGTCTCCATCATCACCCCATAGATGATTTCAACACAGAGCGATGTCACAGTGAATCAGTCTCAATCATCACTCCATAGAATACAACAACACAGAGCGATGTTACAGTAAATCAGTCTCCATCACCCCCATAGATTATATCAACGCAGTGCGATAGCCCAGTGAAACTGTCTACATCACCACATAAATTACATCAACACAGTGCGATATCACAGAGAATCAATCTCCATCATCATCCCATAGATTACATCAACACAGAGTGATATCATAGTGAATCACTCTCCATCATCACGCCACAAATTGCATCAACACAGAGCGATGTCACAGTGAATCAATCTCAATCTTCACTCCATAGAATACAACAACACAGAACGATGTCACAGTGAATCAGTCTCCATCACCCCCATAGATTATATCAATGCAGTGTGATAGCACAGTGAAACAGTCTACATCACCACATAGATTACATCAACACAGTGCGATATCACAGTGAATCAATCTCCATCATCATCCCATAGATTACATCACACAAAGAGATATCACAGTGTATCAGACTCCACCATCACCCCTCAGATTACATCAAAATCGAGCGATGTCACAGTGAATCAGAATCCATCATCACCCCATAGCTTACATCAAAAGAGAGCAATTACACTGTGAATCTGTCTCCATCATCACCCCATAGATTACATGAACATATTACGATATCGCAGTGAATCAGTCTCCATCACCCCCATAGATTATATCAACGCAGTGCGATAGCACAGTGAAACAGTCTACATCACCACATAGGTTACATCAACACAGTGCGATATCACAGTGAATCAGTCTCCATCACCCCCATAGATTAGATCAACGCAGTGCGATAGCCCAGTCAGTCTACATCACCACATAGGTTACATCAACACAGTGCGATATCACAGTGAAACATTCTACAACACCACATAGATTACATCAACAGAGTGCGATATCACAGTGAATCAATCTCCATCATCGTCCCATAGATTACATCAACACAGAGCGATATTGTATTGAATCAGTCTCCATCACCCCATAGATTGCATCAACACAGTGCAATATCATACTGAATCAGTCTCCATCATCACCCCATAGATTACATCAACACAGAGCGATATTGTATTGAATCAGTCTCCATCATCATACCATAGTTTACATCAAAGGAGAGCAATATCACTGTGAATCAGTCTCCATCATCACCCCATAGATGATTTCAACACAGAGCGATGTCACAGTGAATCAATCTCAATCATCACTCCATAGAGTACAACAACACAGAGCGATGTCACAGTGAATCAGTCTCCATCACCCCCATAGATTATATCAATGCAGTGCGATATCACAGTGAAACTGTCTACATCTCCACATAGATTACATCAACACAGAGCGATATTGCATTGAATCAGTCTCCATCACCCCATAGATTACACCAACACAGTGCAATATCATATTGAATCAGTCTCCATCATCACCCCATAGATTACATCAACACAGAGCGATATTGTATTGAATCAATCTCCATCATCATCCCATAGATTACATCACACAAAAAGATATCACAGTGTATCAGACTCCATCATCACTCCTTACATTACATCAAAACCGAGAGATGTCACAGTGAATCAATATCCATCATCACCCCATAGTTTACATCAAAGGAGAGCAATATCACTGTGAATCAGTCTCCATCATCACCCCATAGATGATTTCAACACAGAGCGATGTCACAGTGAATCAGTCTCAATCATCACTCCATAGAATACAACAACACAGAGCGATGTTACAGTGAATCAGTCTCCATCACCCCCATAGATTATATCAATGCAGTGTGATAGCACAGTGAAACAGTCTACATCACCACATAGATTACATCAACACAGTGCGAGATCACAGTGAATCAGTCTCCATCATCAACCCACACATTACATCAACACAGAGGGATGTCACAGTGAATCAATCTCCATCATTATCCCATAGATTACATCAACACAGAGTGATATCATAGTTAATCACTCTCCATCATCACGCCACAAATTGCATCAACACAGAGCGATGTCACAGTGAATCAATCTCAATCTTCACTCCATAGAATACAACAACACAGAACGATGTCACAGTGAATCAGTCTCCATCACCCCCATAGATTATATCAATGCAGTGTGATAGCACAGTGAAACAGTCTACATCACCACATAGATTACATCAACACAGTGCGAGATCACAGTGAATCAGTCTCCATCATCAACCCACACATTACATCAACACAGAGGGATGTCACAGTGAATCAATCTCCATCATCATCCCATAGATTACATCAACACAGTGCAATGTCATTCTGAATCAGACTCCATCATCACTCCACACATTACATCAACACAGAGCGATGTCACAGTGAATCAATCACAATCATCACTCCATAGAATACAACAAGACAGAGTGATGTCACAGTGAAACAGTCTACATCAACACATAGATTACATCAACACAGTGCGATATCATAGTGAATCACTCTCCATCATCAACCCACAAATTGCATCAACACAGAGGGATGTCACAGTGAATGAATCTCCATCATCTACACATAGATTACATCAATACAGAGCGATATTGTATTGAATCAGTCTCCATCATCATCCCATAGATTACATCACACAAAGAGATATCACATTGACACAGACTACATCATCACCCCTCACATTACATCAACACAGAGCGATGTCACAGTTAATCAGTCTCCATCACCCCATAGATTACATCAACACAGTGCAATGTCTCAGTTAATCAGTCTCCATCACCCCATAGATTACATCAACACAGTGCAATGTCATAGTGAATCAATCTCCATCATCACCCCATAGATTACATCAACACAGAGCGATATTGTATTGAATCAGTCTCCATCATCATCCCATAGATTACATCAACACAGAGCGATATCACAGTGAATCAGTCTCCATCACCCCCATCGATTATATCAACGCAGTGCGATATCACAGTGAAACGGTCTACATCACCACATTGATTACATCAACACAGAGGGATGTCACAGTGAATCAATCTCCATCATCATCCCATAGATTACATCAACAGAGAGCGATATTGTATTGAATCAGTATCCATCATCACCCCATAGTTTACATCTAAGGAGAGCAATATCACTGTGAATCAGTCTCCATCATCACCCCATAGATTACATCAACACAGTGCGAGATCACAGTGAATCAGTCTCCATCATCAACCCACACATTACATCAACACAGAGGGATGTCACAGTGAATCAATCTCCATCATTATCCCATAGATTACATCAACACAGAGTGATATCATAGTTAATCACTCTCCATCATCACGCCACAAATTGCATCAACACAGAGCGATGTCACAGTGAATCAATCTCAATCTTCACTCCATAGAATACAACAACACAGAACGATGTCACAGTGAATCAGTCTCCATCACCCCCATAGATTATATCAATGCAGTGTGATAGCACAGTGAAACAGTCTACATCACCACATAGATTACATCAACACAGTGCGAGATCACAGTGAATCAGTCTCCATCATCAACCCACACATTACATCAACACAGAGGGATGTCACAGTGAATCAATCTCCATCATCATCCCATAGATTACATCAACACAGTGCAATGTCATTCTGAATCAGACTCCATCATCACTCCACACATTACATCAACACAGAGCGATGTCACAGTGAATCAATCACAATCATCACTCCATAGAATACAACAACACAGAGCGATGTCACAGTGAAACAGTCTACATCAACACATAGATTACATCAACACAGTGCGATATCATAGTGAATCACTCTCCATCATCAACCCACAAATTTCATCAACACAGAGGGATGTCACAGTGAATGAATCTCCATCATCTACACATAGATTACATCAATACAGAGCGATATTGTATTGAATCAGTCTCCATCATCATCCCATAGATTACATCACACAAAGAGATATCACAGTGACACAGACTACATCATCACCCCTCACATTACATCAACACAGAGCGATGTCACAGTTAATCAGTCTCCATCACCCCATAGATTACATCAACACAGTGCAATGTCTCAGTTAATCAGTCTCCATCACCCCATAGATTACATCAACACAGTGCAATGTCATAGTGAATCAATCTCCATCATCACCCCATAGATTACATCAACACAGAGCGATATTGTATTGAATCAGTCTCCATCATCATCCCATAGATTACATCAACACAGAGCGATATCACAGTGAATCAGTCTCCATCACCCCCATCGATTATATCAACGCAGTGCGATATCACAGTGAAACGGTCTACATCACCACATTGATTACATCAACACAGAGGGATGTCACAGTGAATCAATCTCCATCATCATCCCATAGATTACATCAACAGAGAGCGATATTGTATTGAATCAGTATCCATCATCACCCCATAGTTTACATCTAAGGAGAGCAATATCACTGTGAATCAGTCTCCATCATCACCCCATAGATTACATCAACACAGTGCGATATCACAGTGAATCAATCTCAATCATCACTCCATAGAATACAACAACACAGAGCGATGTCACAGTGAATCAGTCTCCATCACACCCATCGATTATATCAACGCAGTACGATATCACAGTGAAACAGTCTACATCACCACATAGATTACATCAACACAGAGGGATGTCACAGTGAATCAATCTCCATCATCATCCCATAGATTACATCAACACAGTGCAATGTCATACTGAATCAGTCTCCATCATCATCCCATAGATTACATCAACACAGTGCAATCTCATACTGAATCAGACTCCATCATCACTCCACACATTACATCAACACAGAGCGATGTCACAGTAAATCAATCTCAATCTTCACTCCATAGAACACAACAAAACAGAACGATGTCACAGTGAATCAATCTCAATCATCACTCCATAGAATACAACAACACAGACCGATGTCACAGTGAAACAGTCTACATCACCACATAGATTACATCAACACACTGCGATATCGTAGTGAATCACTCTCCATCATCAACACACAAATTGCATCAACACAGAGGGATGTCTCAGTGAATCAGTCTCCATCACCCCATAGATTACATCAACTCAGTGATATCACAGTGTATCAGTCTCCATCACACCATAGATTACATCAACACAGTGCAATGTCATACTGAATCAGTCTCCATCATCACCCAATAGATTACATCAACACAGAGCGATATTGTATTGAATCAGTCTCCATCTTCATTCCATAGATTACATCACACAAAAAGATATCACAGTGTATCGGACTCCATCATCAGCCCTCACATTACATCAACTCAGAGCGATGTCACAGTGAATCAGTATCCATCATCACCCCATAGTTTATATCAAAGGAGAGCAATATCACTGTGAATCAGTCTCCATCATCACCACATAGATTACATCAACACAGTGCGATATCACAGTGAATCAATCTCAATCATCACTCCATAGAATACAACAACACAGAGCGATGTCACAGTGAATCAGTCTCCATCACCCCCATAGATTATATCAATGCAGTGCGATATCACAGTGAAACATTCTACAACACAACATAGATTACATCAACACAGTGCAATATCACAGTGAATCAATCTCCATCATCATCCCATAGATAACATCACACAAAGAGATATCACAGTGTATCAGACTCCACCATCACCCCTCAGATTACATCAAAATCGAGCGATGTCACAGTGAATCAGAATCCATCATCACCCCATAGCTTACATCAAAAGAGAGCAATTACACTGTGAATCAGTCTCCATCATCACCCCATAGATTACATGAACATATTGCGATATCGCAGTGAATCAGTCTCCATCAACCCCATAGATTATATCAACGCAGTGCGATAGCACAGTGAAACAGTCTACATCACCACATAGATTACATCAACACAGTGCGATATCACAGTGAATCAATCTCCATCATCATCCCATAGATTACATCAACACAGAGCGATATCATAGTGAATCACTCTCCATCATCATCCCATAGATTACATCAACACAGAAGGATGTTACAGTGAATCTATCTCCATCATCTCCACATAGATTACATCAACACAGAGCGATATTGTATTGAATCAGTCTCCATCACCCATAGATTACATCAACACAGTGCAATATCATACTGAATCAGTCTCCATCATCACCCCATAGATTACATCAACACAGAGCAAAATTGTATTGAATCAGTCTCGACCATCATCCCATAGATTACATCACACAAAGATATATCACAGTGTATCAGACTCCATCATCACACCTCACAATACATCAAAACCGAGCGATGTCACAGTGAATCAAAATCCATCATCACCCCATAGTTATATCAAAGGAGAGCAATATCACTGTGAATCAGTCTACATCATCACCCCATAGATGATTTCAACACTGAGCGATGTCACGGTGAATCAATCTCAATCATCAGTCCATAGAATACAACAACACAGAGCGATGTCACAGTGAATCAGTCTCCATCACCCCCATAGATTAGATCAACGCAGTGCGATAGCCCAGTGAAACAGTCTACATCACCACATAGAATACAACAACACAGAGCGATATCACAGTGAATCAGTCTCCATCACCCCCATAGATTATATCAATGCAGTGCGATATCACAGTGAAACATTCTACAACACCACATAGAATACATCAACAGAGTGTGATATCACAGTGAATCAATCTCCATCATCACCCCACAAATTGCATCAACACAGAAGGATGTTACAGTGAATCAATCTCCATCATCATCCCATAGATTACATCAACACAGAGCGATATTGTATTGAATCAGTCTCTATCATCATCCCATAGATTACATCACACAAAGAGATATCACAGTGTATCAGACTCCATCATCACCCCTCACATTACATCAACACAGAGCGATGTCACAGTGAATCAAACTCAATCTTCACTCCATAGAATACAACAACACAGAACGATCTCACAGTGAATCAATCTCCATCACCCCCATAGATTATATCAATGCAGTGCGATATCACAGTGAATCAGTCTCCATCACTCCATAGATTACATCAACACAGTGCAATATCATACTGAATCAGTCTCCATCATCACCCCATAGATTACATCACACAAAGATATATCACAGTGTATCAGACTCCATCATCACCCCTCACATTACATCAACACAGAGCGATGTCACAGTGAATCAAACTCAATCTTCACTCCATAGAATACAACAACACAGAGCGTTATCACAGTGAATCAGTCTCCATCACCCCCATAGATTATATCAATGCAGTGCGATATCACAGTGAAACAATCTACATCACCACATAGATTACATCAACACAGTGCGATATCACCGTGAATCTGTCTCCATCACCCCATAGATTACATCAACACAGAGCAATGTCATAGTGAAACTGTCTCCATCATCACCCCATAGCTTACATCAAAAGAGAGCAATATCACTGTGAATCAGTCTCCATCATCACCCCATCGATTACATCAACACAGAGCGATATTGTATTGAATCAGTGTCCATCATCATCCCATAGATTACATCACACAAAGATATATCACAGTGTATCAGACTCCATCATCACCCCTCACATTACATCAACACAGAGCGATGTCACAGTGAATCAAACTCAATCTTCACTCCATAGAATACAACAACACAGAGCGTTATCACAGTGAATCAGTCTCCATAACCCCCATAGATTATATCAACGCAGTGTGATAGCACAGAGAAACAGACTACGTCACTGCATAGATTACATCAACACAGAGAGATATCATAGTGAATCACTCTCCATCATCAACCCACAAATTGCATCAACACAGAAGAATGTCACAGTGAATCAATATCCATCATCTCCACATAGATTACATCAACACAGAGCATTATTGTATTGAATCAGTCTCCATCACTCCATAGATTACACCAACACAGTGCAATATCATACTGAATCAGTCTCCATCATCAACCCATAGATTACATCAACACAGAGCGATATTGTATTGAATCAGTCTCCATCATCATCCCATAGATTACATCACACAAAGAGATATCACAGCATATCAGACTCCATCATCACCCCTTACAATACATCAAAACCGAGCGATGTCACAGTGAATCAGTATCCATCATCACCCCATAGTTTACATCAAAGGAGAGCAATATCACTGTGAATCAGTCTACATCATCACCCCATAGATGATTTCAACACTGAGCGATGTCACGGTGAATCAATCTCAATCATCAGTCCATAGAATACAACAACACAGAGCGATGTCACAGTGAATCAGTCTCCATCACCCCCATAGATTATATCAACGCAGTATGATAGCACAGAGAAACAGTCTACATCACCACATAGATTACATCAACACAGTGCGATATCACAGTGAATCAGTCTCCATCACCCCAATATATTATATCAACGCAGTGCAATAGCACAGAGAAACAGTCTACTTCACCACATAGATTACATCAACACAGAGCGATGTCACAGTGAATCAATCTCCATCATCATCCCATAGATTACATCAACACAGTGCGATATCATAGTGAATCACTCTCCATCATCACGCCACAAATTGCAACAACACAGAGCGATGTCACAGTGAATCAATATCCATCATCTCCACATAGATTACATCAACCCAGAGCGATATCATAGTGAATCACTCTCCATCATCACGCCACAAATTGCAACAACACAGAGCGATGTCACAGTGAATCAATCTCAATCTTCACTCCATAGAATACAACAACATTCAATGTCTGTAGTGAGATGCTGAAGATGTTCTATAGGTCAGTTGTGGAGAGCGCCCTCTTCTTTGTGGTGGCGTGTTGGGAAGGAAGCATTAAGAAGAGGGACGCCTCACGTCTTAATAAGCTGGTAAGGAGGGCGGGCTCTGTCGTGGGGAAAGTACTGGAGAGATTAACATCGGTAGCTGAGCGAAGGGCGCTGAGTAGGCTACGGTCAATTATGGAAAACTCTGAGCATCCTCTGCATAGCACCATCCAGAGACAGAGAAGCAGTTTCAGCGACAGGTTACTATCGATGCAATGCTCCTCAGACAGGATGAAGAGGTCAATACTCCCCAATGCCATTAGGCTTTACAATTCAACTGCCACGACTTAAGAACTTTTAAAAAGCTTTTATTATTGCTTTTTGAGATAGTGATTTAGATGCATATCATATTTTTTACTGAATTAAGTATTGTATGTAATTAGTTTTGCTACAGCAAGTGTATGGGACATTGGAAAAAAAGTTGAATTTCCCCATGGGGATGAATAAAGTATACATCTATCTATCTATCTATCTATCTATCTATCTATCTTCACTCCATAGAATACAACAACACAGAGCGATGTCACAGTGAATCAGTCTCCATCATCCCCATAGATTACAACAACACAGTGCGATATCACAGTGAATCAATCTCAATCTTCACTCCATAGAATAAAAAAAACAGAGCGATGTCACAGTGAATCAGTCTCCATCATCCCCATAGATTACATCAACACAGTGCGATATCACAGTGAATCACTCTCCATCATCAACCCACAAATTGCATCAACACAGAGGGATGTCACAGTGAATCCATCTCCATCATCTCCACATAGATTACATCAATACAGAGCGATATTGTATTGAATCACTCTCCATCACCCCCATCGATTATGTCAACGCTGTGCGATATCACAGTGAAACGGTCTACATCACCACTTAGATTACATCAACACAGAGGGATGTCACAGTAAATCAATCTCCATCATCATCCCATAGCTTACATCAACACAGAGCGATGTCTCAGTTAATCAGTCTCCATCACCCCATAGATTACATCAACACAGTGCAAAGTCATACTGAATCAGTTCCCATCATCACCCCATAGATTACATCAACACAGAGCGATATTGTATTGAATCAGTCTCCATCACCCCCATCGATTATATCAACGCAGTGCGATATCACAGTGTAACAGTCTACATCACCACATAGATTACATCAACACAGAGGGATGTCACAGTGAATCAGTCTCCATCACCCCCATCGATTATATCAACGCAGTGCGATATCACAGTGAAACAGTCTAAATCACCACATAGATTACATCAACACAGAGGGATGTCACAGTGAATCAATCTCCATCATCATCCCATAGATTACATTAACATAGAGCGATATTGTATTGAATCAGTCTGCATCATTATCCCATGGATTACATCACACAAAGAGATATCACAGTGTATCAGACTCCATCATCACCCCTCACATTACATCAAAACCGAGCGATGTCACAGTGAATCAGTAGCCATCATCACCCCATAGTTTACATCAAAGGAGAGCAATATCACTGTGAATCAGTCTCCATCATCACTCCATAGAATACAACAACACAGAATGATCTCACAGTGAATCAATCTCCATCACCCCCATAGATTATATCAATGCAGTGCGATATCACAGTGAATCAGTCTCCATCACTCCATAGATTACATCAACACAGTGCAATATCATACTGAATCAGTCTCCATCATCACCCCATAGATTACATCACACAAAGATATATCACAGTGTATCAGACTCCATCATCACCCCTCACATTACATCAACACAGAGCGATGTCACAGTGAATCAAACTCAATCTTCACTCCATAGAATACAACAACACAGAACGATCTCACAGTGAATCAATCTCCATCACCCCCATAGATTATATCAATGCAGTGCGATATCACAGTGAATCAGTCTCCATCACTCCATAGATTACATCAACACAGTGCAATATCATACTGAATCAGTCTCCATCATCACCCCATAGATTACATCACACAAAGATATATCACAGTGTATCAGACTCCATCATCACCCCTCACATTACATCAACACAGAGCGATGTCACAGTGAATCAAACTCAATCTTCACTCCATAGAATACAACAACACAGAGCGTTATCACAGTGAATCAGTCTCCATAACCCCCATAGATTATATCAACGCAGTGTGATAGCACAGAGAAACAGACTACGTCACTGCATAGATTACATCAACACAGAGCAATGTCATAGTGATACTGTCTCCATCATCACCCCATAGCTTACATCAAAAGAGAGCAATATCACTGTGAATCAGTCTCCATCATCACCCCATCGATTACATCAACACAGAGCGATATTGTATTGAATCAGTGTCCATCATCATCCCATAGATTACATCACACAAAGATATATCACAGTGTATCAGACTCCATCATCACCCCTCACATTACATCAACACAGAGCGATGTCACAGTGAATCAAACTCAATCTTCACTCCATAGAATACAACAACACAGAGCGTTATCACAGTGAATCAGTCTCCATAACCCCCATAGATTATATCAACGCAGTGTGATAGCACAGAGAAACAGACTACGTCACTGCATAGATTACATCAACACAGAGCAATGTCATAGTGATACTGTCTCCATCATCACCCCATAGCTTACATCAAAAGAGAGCAATATCACTGTGAATCAGTCTCCATCATCACCCCATCGATTACATCAACACAGAGCGATATTGTATTGAATCAGTGTCCATCATCATCCCATAGATTACATCACACAAAGATATATCACAGTGTATCAGACTCCATCATCACCCCTCACATTACATCAACACAGAGCGATGTCACAGTGAATCAAACTCAATCTTCACTCCATAGAATACAACAACACAGAGCGTTATCACAGTGAATCAGTCTCCATAACCCCCATAGATTATATCAACGCAGTGTGATAGCACAGAGAAACAGACTACGTCACTGCATAGATTACATCAACACAGAGAGATATCATAGTGAATCCCTCTCCATCATCACCCCACAAATTGCATCAACACAGAAGAATGTCACAGTGAATCAATATCCATCATCTCCACATAGATTACATCAACACAGAGCATTATTGTATTGAATCAGTCTCCATCACTCCATAGATTACACCAACACAGTGCAATATCATACTGAATCAGTCTCCATCATCAACCCATAGATTACATCAACACAGAGCGATATTGTATTGAATCAGTCTCCATCATCATCCCATAGATTACATCACACAAAGAGATATCACAGCATATCAGACTCCATCATCACCCCTTACAATACATCAAAACCGAGCGATGTCACAGTGAATCAGTATCCATCATCACCCCATAGTTTACATCAAAGGAGAGCAATATCACTGTGAATCAGTCTACATCATCACCCCATAGATGATTTCAACACTGAGCGATGTCACGGTGAATCAATCTCAATCATCAGTCCATAGAATACAACAACACAGAGCGATGTCACAGTGAATCAGTCTCCATCACCCCCATAGATTATATCAACGCAGTATGATAGCACAGAAAAACAGTCTACATCACCACATAGATTACATCAACACAGTGCGATATCACAGTGAATCAGTCTCCATCACCCCAATATATTATATCAACGCAGTGCAATAGCACAGAGAAACAGTCTACATCACCACATAGATTACATCAACACAGAGCGATGTCACAGTGAATCAGTCTCCATCACCTTATAGATTACATCAACACAGTGCAATATCATACTGAATCAGTCTCCATCATCACCCCATAGATTACATCAACACAGAGGGATGTCACAGTGAATCAATCTCCATCACCATCCCATAGATTACAACAACACAGAGCGATGTCACAGTGAATCAGTTTCCATCACCCCAATAGATTATATCAACGCAGTGCGATAGCACAGAGAAACAGACTACATCAACACATAGATTACATCAACACAGTGCGATATCACAGTGAATCAATCTCCATCATCATCCCTTAGATTACATCAACACAGAGCGATATCATAGTCAATCACTCTCCATCATCACCCCACAAATTGCATCAACACAGAGCGATGTCACAGTGAATCAATCTCAGTCTTCACTCCATAGAATACAACACAGAGCGATGTCACAGTGAATCAGTCTCCATCACCCCCATCGATTATATCAACGCAGTGTGATAGCACAGAGAAACAGTCTACATCACCACATAGATTACATCAACACAGAGCGTTGTCACAGTGAATCAATCTCAATCTTCACTCCATAGAATACAACAACACAGAGCGATGTCACAGTGAATCAATCTCCATCACCCCCATAGATTATATCAATGCAGTGCGATATCGCAATGAATCAGTCTCCATCACTCCATAGATTACATCAACACAGTGCAATATCATACTGAATCAGTCTCCATCATCACCCCATAGATTACATCAACACAGAGCGATATTGTATTGAAAGAGTCTCCATCATCATCCCATAGATTACATCACACAAAGAGATATCACAGCATATCAGACTCCATCATCACCCCTTACAATACATCAAAACCGAGTGATGTCACAGTGAATCAGTATCCATCATCACCCCATAGATGATTTCAACACAGAACGATGTCACAGTAAATCAATCTCAATCATCATCCAATAGATTACATCAACACAGTGCAATGTCATACAGAATCAGACTCCATTATCACCCCACACATTTCATCAACACAGAGCGATGTCACAGTGAATCAATCTCAATCATCACTCCATAGAATACAACAACACAGAACGATGTCACAGTGAAACAGTCTACATCACCACATAGATTACATCAACACAGGGCGATATCGTAGTGAATCACTCTCCATCATCAACCCACACATTACATCAACACAGTGCAATATCATACTGAATCAGTCCCCATCATCACCCCATAGATTACATCAACACAGAGCGATATTGTATTGAATCAGTCTCCATCATCACCCTATAGATTACATGAACATATAGCGATATCACAGTGAATCAGCCTCCATCTCCTCCATAGATTACATCAACGCAGTGCGATAGCACAGTGAAACAGTCTACATCACCACATAGATTACATCAAAACAGAGTGATGTCTCAGTGAATCAGTCTCCATCACCTTATAGATTACATCAACACAGTGCAATATCATACTGAATCAGTCTCCATCATCACCCCATAGATTACATCAACACAGAGCGATATTGTATTGAATCAGGCTCCATCATCATCCCATAGATTACATCACACAAAAAGATATCACAGTGTATCAGACTCCATCATAACTCCTTACAATACATCAAAACCGAGCGATGTCACAGTGAATCAGTATCCATCATCACCCCATAGTTTACATCAACGGAGAGCAATATCACTGTGAATCAGTCTCCATCATCACCCCATAGATGATTTCAACACAGAGCGATGTCACAGTGAATCAATCTCAATCATCACTCCATAGAATACAACAACACAGAGCAATGTCACAGTGAATCAGTCTCCATCACCCCCATAGATTATATCAACGCTGTGCGATAGCACAGAGAAACAGACTACATCACCACATAGATTACATCAACTCAGAGTGATGTCACAGTGAATCAGTCTCCATCACCCCCACAGATTATATCAATGCAGTGCGATATCACAGTGAAACAGTCTACATCACCACATAGATTACATCAACACAGTGCGATATCACAGTGAATCAATCTCAATCATCATCCCATAGATTACATCAACACAGTGCGATATCACAGTGAATAAATCTCCATCATCATCCCATAGATTACATCAACACAGAGCGATATGTATTCAATCAGTCTCCATCATCATCCCATAGATTGTATCACACAAAGAGATATCACAGTGTTTCAGACTCCATCATCACCCCATACAATACATCAAAACCGAGCGATGTCACAGTGAATCAGTATCCATCATCACCCCATAGTTTACATCAAAGGAGAGCAATATCACTGTGAATCAGTCTCCATCATCACCCCATAGATTACATCAACACAGTGAAATATCACAGTGAATCAATCTCAATCATCACTCCATAGAATACAACAACACAGAGCGATGTCACAGTGAATCAGTCTCCATCACCCCCATAGATTATATCAACGCAGTGCGATAGCCCACTGAAACAGTCTACATCACCACATAGATTACATCAACACAGTGAAATATCACAGTGAATCAATCTCAATCATCACTCCATAGAATACAACAACACAGAGCGATTTCATAGTGAAACAGTTTCCATCATCACCCCATAGATTACATCAACACAGAGCGATATTTTATTGAATCAGTGTCCATCATCATCCCATAGATTACATCACACAAACATATATCACAGTGTATCAGACTCCATCATCACCCCTCACATTACATCAACACAGAGCGATGTCACAGTGAATCAATCTCAATTATCACTCCATAGAATACCACAACACAGAGCGAGGTCACAGTGAATCAGACTCCATCACCCCCATAGATTATATCAACGCAGTGCGACAGCACAGAGCAACAGACTACATCACCACATAGATTACATCAACACAGCGCGATATCACAGTGAATCACTCTCCATCATCAACCCACAAATTGCATCAACACAGAGGGATGTCACAGTGAATGAATCTCCATCATCTCCTCATAGATTACATCAATCCAAAGCAATATTGTATTGAATCAGTCTCCATCATCATCCCATAGATTACATCACACAAAGAGATATCACAGTGACACAGACTACATCATCATCCCATAGATTACATCAAAACAGAGGGATGTCACAGTGAATCAGTCTCCATCACCCCATAGATTAAATCAACACAGTGCAATGTCATACGGAATCAGTCCCCATCATCACCCCATAGATTTCATCAACACAGAGTGATATTGTATTGAATCCGTCTCCATCACCCCCATCTATTATATCAACGCAGTGCGATATCACAGTGCAACAGTCTACATCACCACATATATTACATCAACACAGAGGGATGTCACAGTGAATCAATCTCCATCATCATCCCATAGATTACATCAACAGAGAGCGATAGCCCAGTGAAACAGTCTACATCACCACATAGATTACATCAACACAGTGCGATATCACAGTGAATCAGTCTCCATCATCACCCCATAGATTACTTCAACACAGAGCAATATTGTATTGAATCAGTCTCCACTATCACTCCATAGATTACATCACACAAAAAGATATCACAGTGTATCAGACTCCATCATCACCCCTCACATTACATCAACTCAGAGCGATGTCACAGTGAATCAATCTCAATCATCACTCCATAGAATACAACAACACAGAGCGATGTCACAGTGAATCAGTCTCCATCATCACCCCATAGATTACTTCAACACAGAGCAATATTGTATTGAATCAGTCTCCACTATCACTCCATAGATTACATCACACAAAAAGATATCACAGTGTATCAGACTCCATCATCACCCCTCACATTACATCAACTCAGAGCGATGTCACAGTGAATCAATCTCAATCATCACTCCATAGAATACAACAACACAGAGCGATGTCACAGTGAATCAGTCTCCATCACCCCCATAAATTATATCAACGCAGTGTGATAGCACAGAGAAACAGTCTAATCACCAAATAGATTACATCAACACAGTGCGATATCACAGTGAATCAGTCTCCATCACCCCCATAGATTATATCAACGCAGTGTGAGAGCACAGAGAAACAGACTACATCACCACATAGATTACATCAACACAGTGCGATATCACAGTGAATCACTATCCATCATCATCCCTTAGATTACATCAGCACAGAGCGATATCATATTGAATCACTCTCCATCATCACCCCTCACATTACATTAAAACCGAGAGATGTCACAGTGAATCAAAATCCATCATCACCCCATAGCTTACATCAAAAGAGAGCAATATCACTGTGGGATCAGTGTTGAATGATGCTGTGTACTGGCGGTGTGGGATCAGTGTTGAATGATGCTGTGTACTGGCGGTGTGGGATCAGTGTTGAATGATGCTGTGTACTGGCGGTGTGGGATCAGTGTTGAATGATGCTGTGTACTGGCGGTGTGGGATCAGTGTTGAATGATGCTTTGTACTGGCGGTGTGGGATCAGTGTTGAATGATGCTGTGTACTGGCGGTGTGGGATTAGTGTTGAGTGATGCTGTGTACTGGCGGTGTGGGATCAGTGTTGAGTGATGCTGTGTACTGGCGGTGTGGGATCAGTGTTGAATAATGCTGTGTACTGGCGGTGTGGGATCAGTGTTGAATGATGCTGTGTACTGGCGGTGTGGGATCAGTGTTGAAAGATGCTGTGTACTGGCGGTGTGGGATCAGTGTTGAATGATGCTGTGTACTGGGGGTGTGGGATCAGTGTTGAATGATGCTGTGTACTGGCGGTGTGGGATCAGTGTTGAGTGATGCTGTGTACTGGCAGTGTGGGATCAGTGTTGAATGATGCTGTGTACTGGCGGTGTGGGATCAGTGTTGAGTGATGCTGTATACTGGCGGTGTGGGATCAGTGTTGAATGATGCTGTGTACTGGCGGCGTGGGATCAGTGTTGAGTGATGCTGTGTACTGGCAGTGTGGGATCAGTGTTGAATGATGCTGTGTACTGGCGGTGTGGGATCTGTGTTGAGTGACGCTGTGTACTGGTGGTGTGGGATCAGTGTTGAGTGATGCTGTGTACTGGCGGTGTGGGATCAGTGTTGAATGATGCTGTGTACTGGCGGTGTGGGATCAGTGTTGAATGATGCTGTGTACTGGCGGTGTGGGATCAGTGTTGAATGATGCTGTGTACTGGCGGTGTGGGATCAGTGTTGAGTGATGCTGTGTACTGGCGGTGTGGGATCAGTGTTGAATGATGCTGTGTACTGGCTGTGTGGGATCAGTGTTGAATGATGCTATGTACTGGCGGTGTGGGATCAGTGTTGAATGATGCTGTGTACTGGCGGGGTGGGATCAGTGTTGAATGATGCTGTGTACTAGCGGTGTGGGATCAGTGTTGAATGATGCTGTGTACTGGCGGTGTGGGATCAGTGTTGAATGATGCTGTGTACTGGCAGTGTGGGATCAGTGTTGAATGATGCTGTGTACTGGCGGTGTGGGATCAGTCTTGAATAATGCTGTGTACTAGCGTTGTGGGATCAGTGTTGAATGATGCTGTGTACTGGCGGTGTGGGATCAGTGTTGAATGCTGCTGTGTACTGGCGGTGTGGGATAAGTGTTGAATGATGCTGTGTACTGACGGGGTTGTATCACAGTTGAATGATGCTGTGTACTGGCGGGGTGGGATCAGTGTTGAATGATGCTGTGTACTGGTCGTGTGGGATCAGTGTTGAATGATTCTGTGTACTGGCGGTGTGGGTTCAGTGTTGAATGATGATGTGTACTGGCGGGGTGGGATCAGTGTAAATGATGCTGTGTACTGGCGGTGTGGGATCCGTGTTGAATGCTGTTGTGTACTGTCGGTGTGGGTTCAGTGTTGAATGATGCTGAGTACTGGCGGTGTGGGATCAGTGTTGAGTGATGCTGTGTACTGGCGGTGTGGGATCAGTGTAAATGATACTGTGTACTGGCGGTGTGGGATCACTGTTGAATGATGCTGCGTACTGACGGTGTGGGATCAGTGTTGAATGATGCTGTGTACTGGCGGTGTGGGATCAGTGTTGAATGATGCTGTGCACTGGAGGTCTGGGATCAGTGTTGAGTGATGCTGTGTACTGGCGGTGTGGGATCAGTGTTGAGTGATGCTGTGTACTGGCGGTGTGGGATCAGTGTTGAATGATGCTGTGTACTGGCGGTGTGGGTTCAGTGTTGAATGATGCTGTGTACTGGCGGTGTGGGATCAGTGTTGAATGATGCTGTATACTGGCGGTGTGGGATCAGTGTTGAATGATGCTGTGTACTGGCTGTGTGGGATCAGTGTTGAATGATGCTCTGTACTGGCAGTGTGGGATCAGTGTTGAATGATGCTGTGTACTGGCGGTGTGGGAACAGTGTTGAGTGATGCTGTGTACTGGCGGTGTGGGATCAGTGTTGAGTGATGCTGTGTACTGGCGGTGTGGGATCAGTGTTGAATGATGCTGTGTACTGGCGGTATGGGATCAGTGTTGAAAGATGCTGTGTACTGGCGGTGTGGGATCAGTGTTGAGTGATGCAGGGTACTGGAGGTGTGGGATCAGTGTTGAGTGATGGTGTGTACTGGCGGTGTGGGATCAGTGTTGAATGATGCTGTGTACTGGCGGTGTGGGATCAGTGTTGAATGATGCTTTGTACTGGCGGTGTGGGATAAGTGTTGAGTGATGCTGTGTACAGGCAGTGTGGGATCAGTGTTGAATGATGCTGTGTACTGGCGGTGTGGGATCTGTGTTGAGTGATGCTGTGTACTGGTGGGGTGGGATCAGTGTTGAATGATGCTGTTTACTGGTGGGGTGGGATCAGTGTTGAGTGATGCTGTGTACTGGCGGTGTGGGATCAGTGTTGAATGATGCTGTGTACTGGTGGGGTGGGATCAGTGTTGAGTGATGCTGTGTACTGGCGGTGTGGGATCAGTGTTGAATGATGCTGTGTACTGGTGGGGTGGGATCAGTGTTGAGTGATGCTGTGTACTGGCGGTGTGGGATCAGTGTTGAATGATGCTGTGTACTGAGGGGTAGGATCAGTGTTGAATGATGCTGTGTACTGGCGGTGTGGGATCAGTGTTGAATGATGCTGTGTACTGGCGGTGTGGGATCAGTGTTGAAAGATGCTGTGTACTGGCGGTGTGGGATCAGTGTTGAATGATGCTGTGTACTGGCGGTGTGGGATCAGTGTTGAGCGATGCTGTGTACTGGGGGTGTGGGATCAGTGTTGAATGATGCTGTGTACTGGCGGTGTGGGATCAGTGTTGAGTGATGCTGTGTACTGGCGGTGTGGGATCAGTGTTGAGCGATGCTGTGTACTGGGGGTGTGGGATCAGTGTTGAATGATGCTGTGTACTGGCGGTGTGGGATCAGTGTTGAGTGATGCTGTGTACTGGCAGTGTGGGATCAGTGTTGAGTGATGCTGTGTACTGGCGGTGTGGGATCAGTGTTGAATGATGCTGTGTACTGGCGGTGTGGATCAGTGTTGAATGATGCTGTGTACTGGCGGCGTGGGATCAGTGTTGAGTGATGCTGTGTACTGGCAGTGTGGGATCAGTGTTGAATGATGCTGTGTACTGGCGGTGTGGGATCTGTGTTGAGTGACGCTGTGTACTGGTGGTGTGGGATCAGTGTTGAGTGATGCTGTGTACTGGCGGTGTGGGATCAGTGTTGAATGATGGTGTGTACTGGCGGTGTGGGATCAGTGTTGAATGATGCTGTGTACTGGCGGTGTGGGATCAGTGTTGAATGATGCTGTGTACTGGCGGTGTGGGATCAGTGTTGAATGATGCTGTGTACTGGCGGTGTGGGATCAGTGTTGAATGATGCTGTGTACTGGCGGTGTGGGATCAGTGTTGAGTGATGCTGTGTACTGGCGGTGTGGGATCAGAGTTGAATGATGCTGTGTACTGGCTGTGTGGGATCAGTGTTGAATGATGCTATGTACTGGCGGTGTGGGATCAGTGTTGAATGATGCTGTGTACTGGCGGGGTGGGATCAGTGTTGAATGATGCTGTGTACTGGCGGTGTGGGATCAGTGTTGAATGGTGCTGTGTACTGGCGGTGTGGTATCAGTGTTGAATGATGCTGTGTACTGGCGGTGTGGGATCAGTGTTGAATGATGCTATGTACTGGCGGTGTGGGATCAGTGTTGAATGATGCTGTGTACTGGCAGTGTGGGATCTGTGTTGAATGATGCTGTGTACTGGTCGTGTGGGATCAGTGTTGAATGATTCTGTGTATGGCGGTGTGGGTTCAGTGTTGAATGATGATGTGTACTGGCGGGGTGGGATCAGTGTAAATGATGCTGTGTACTGGCGGTGTGGGATCCGTGTTGAATGCTGTTGTGTACTGTCGGTGTGGGTTCAGTGTTGAATGATGCTGCGTACTGGCGGTGTGGGATCAGTGTTGAGTGATGCTGTGTACTGGCGGTGTGGGATCAGTGTAAATGATACTGTGTACTGGCGGTGTGGGATCACTGTTGAATGATGCTGCGTACTGACAGTGTGGGATCAGTGTTGAATGATGCTGTGTACTGGCGGTGTGGGATCAGTGTTGAATGATGCTGTGCACTGGAGGTCTGGGATCAGTGTTGAGTGATGCTGTGTACTGGCGGTGTGGGATCAGTGTTGAGTGATGCTGTGTACTGGCGGTGTGGGATCAGTGTTGAATGATGCTGTGTACTGGCGGTGTGGGTTCAGTGTTGAATGATTCTGTGTACTGGCGGTGTGGGATCAGTGTTGAATGATGCTGTATACTGGCGGTGTGGGATCAGTGTTGAATGATGCTGTGTACTGGCGGTGTGGGATCAGTGTTGAATGATGCAGTGAACTGGCGGTGTGGGATCAGTGTTGAATGATGCTGTGTACTGGCTGTGTGGGATCAGTGTTGAATGATGCTCTGTACTGGCGGTGTGGGATCAGTGTTGAATGATGCTGTGTACTGGCGGTGTGGGATCAGTGTTGAGTGATGCTGTGTACTGGCGGTGTGGGATCAGTGTTGAGTGATGCTGTGTACTGGCGGTGTGGGATCAGTGTTGAATGATGCTGTGTACTGGCGGTGTGGGATCAGTGTTGAAAGATGCTGTGTACTGGCGGTGTGGGATCAGTGTTGAATGATGCAGGGTACTGGCGGTGTGGGATCAGTGTTGAGTGATGCTGTGTACTGGCGGTGTGGGATCAGTGTTGAATGATGCTGTGTACTGGCGGTGTGGGATCAGTGTTGAATGATGCTGTGTACTGGCGTTGTGGGATAAGTGTTGAGTGATGCTGTGTACAGGCACTGTGGGATCAGTGTTGAATGATGCTGTGTACTGGCGGTGTGGGATCTGTGTTGAGTGATGCTGTGTACTGGTGGTGTGGGATCAGTGTTGAGTGATGCTGTGTACTGGCGGTGTGGGATCAGTGTTGAATGATGCTGTGTACTGATGGTGTGGGATCAGTGTTGAGTGATGCTGTGTACTGGCGGTGTGGGATCAGTGTTGAATGATGCTGTGTACTGGTGGTGTGGGATCAGTGTAAATGATGCTGTGTACTGGCGGTCTGGGATCAGTGTTGAATGATGCTGTGTACTGACGGTGTGGGATCAGTGTTGAGTGATGCTGTGTACTGGCGGTGTGGGATCAGTGTTGAATGATGCTGTCTACTGGCGGTGTGGGATCAGTGTTGAATGATGCTGTGTACTGGCGGTGTGGGATCAGTGTTGAGTAATGCTGTGTACTGGTGGTGTGGGATCAGTGTTGAGTGATGCTGTGTACTGGCGGTGTGGGATCAGTGTTGAATGATGCTGTGTACTGGCCGTGTGGGATCAGTGTTGAATGGTGCTGTGTACTGGCGGTGTGGGATCAGTGTTGAATGATGCTGTGTTCTGGCGGTGTGGGATCAGTGTTGAATGATGCTGTGTACTGGCAGTGTGGGATCAGTGTTGAATGATGCTATGTACTGGCGGTGTGGGATCAGTGTTGAATGATGCTGTGTACTGGCGGGGTGGGATCAGTGTTGAATGATACTGTGTACTGGCGGTGTGGGATCTGTGTTGAATGATGCTGTGTACTGGCGGTGTGGGATCAGTGTTGAATGATGCTGTGTACTGGCCGTGTGGGATCAGTGTAAAGGATGCTGTGTACTGGCGGTGTGGGATCCGTGTTGAATGCTGTTCTGTACTGGCGGTGTGGGATCAGTGTTGAAAGATGCTGTGTACTGGTGGTGTGGGATCAGTGTTGAGTGATGCTGTGTACTGGCGGTGTGGGATCAGTGTTGAATGATGCTGTGTACTGGTGGGGTGGGATCAGTGTTGAGTGATGCTGTGTACTGGCGGTGTGGGATCAGTGTTGAATGATGCTGTGTACTGAGGGGTAGGATCAGTGTTGAATGATGCTGTGTACTGGCGGTGTGGGATCAGTGTTGAATGATGCTGTGTACTGGCGGTGTGGGATCAGTGTTGAAAGATGCTGTGTACTGGCGGTGTGGGATCAGTGTTGAATGATGCTGTGTACTGGCGGTGTGGGATCAGTGTTGAGCGATGCTGTGTACTGGCGGTGTGGGATCAGTGTTGAGCGATGCTGTGTACTGGGGGTGTGGGATCAGTGTTGAATGATGCTGTGTACTGGCGGTGTGGGATCAGTGTTGAATGATGCTGTGTACTGGGGTTGTGGCATCAGTGTTGAGTGATGCTGTGTACAGGCAGTGTGGGATCAGTGTTGAGTGATGCTGTGTACAGGCACTGTGGGATCAGTGTTGAATGATGCTGTGTACTGGCGGTGTGGGATCAGTGTTGAATGATGCTGTGTACTGGCGGTGTGGGATCAGTGTTGAGTGATGCTGTGTACTGGCGGTGTGGGATCAGTGTTGAGCGATGCTGTGTACTGGGGGTGTGGGATCAGTGTTGAATGATGCTGTGTACTGGCGGTGTGGGATCAGTGTTGAGTGATGCTGTGTACTGGCAGTGTGGGATCAGTGTTGAGTGATGCTGTGTACTGGCGGTGTGGGATCAGTGTTGAATGATGCTGTGTACTGGCGGTGTGGATCAGTGTTGAATGATGCTGTGTACTGGCGGCGTGGGATCAGTGTTGAGTGATGCTGTGTACTGGCAGTGTGGGATCAGTGTTGAATGATGCTGTGTACTGGCGGTGTGGGATCTGTGTTGAGTGACGCTGTGTACTGGTGGTGTGGGATCAGTGTTGAGTGATGCTGTGTACTGGCGGTGTGGGATCTGTGTTGAGTGATGCTGTGTACTGGCGGTGTGGGATCTGTGTTGAATGATGCTGTGTACTGGCGGTGTGGGATCAGTGTTGAATGATGCTGTGTACTGGCGGTGTGGGATCAGTGTTGAATGATGCTGTGTACTGGCCGTGTGGGATCAGTGTTGAGTGATGCTGTGTACTGGCGGTGTGGGATCAGAGTTGAATGATGCTGTGTACTGGCTGTGTGGGATCAGTGTTGAATGATGCTATGTACTGGCGGTGTGGGATCAGTGTTGAATGATGCTGTGTACTGGCGGGGTGGGATCAGTGTTGAATGATGCTGTGTACTGGCGGTGTGGGATCAGTGTTGAATGGTGCTGTGTACTGGCGGTGTGGTATCAGTGTTGAATGATGCTGTGTACTGGCGGTGTGGGATCAGTGTTGAATGATGCTATGTACTGGCGGTGTGGGATCAGTGTTGAATGATGCTGTGTACTGGCGGTGTGGGATCTGTGTTGAATGATGCTGTGTACTGGTCGTGTGGGATCAGTGTTGAATGATTCTGTGTATGGCGGTGTGGGTTCAGTGTTGAATGATGATGTGTACTGGCGGGGTGGGATCAGTGTAAATGATGCTGTGTACTGGCGGTGTGGGATCCGTGTTGAATGCTGTTGTGTACTGTCGGTGTGGGTTCAGTGTTGAATGATGCTGCGTACTGGCGGTGTGGGATCAGTGTTGAGTGATGCTGTGTACTGGCGGTGTGGGATCAGTGTAAATGATACTGTGTACTGGCGGTGTGGGATCACTGTTGAATGATGCTGCGTACTGACGGTGTGGGATCAGTGTTGAATGATGCTGTGTACTGGCGGTGTGGGATCAGTGTTGAATGATGCTGTGCACTGGAGGTCTGGGATCAGTGTTGAGTGATGCTGTGTACTGGCGGTGTGGGATCAGTGTTGAGTGATGCTGTGTACTGGCGGTGTGGGATCAGTGTTGAATGATGCTGTGTACTGGCGGTGTGGGTTCAGTGTTGAATGATTCTGTGTACTGGCGGTGTCTGATCAGTGTTGAATGATGCTGTATACTGGCGGTGTGGGATCAGTGTTGAATGATGCTGTGTACTGGCGGTGTGGGATCAGTGTTGAATGATGCAGTGAACTGGCGGTGTGGGATCAGTGTTGAATGATGCTGTGTACTGGCTGTGTGGGATCAGTGTTGAATGATGCTCTGTACTGGCGGTGTGGGATCAGTGTTGAATGATGCTGTGTACTGGCGGTGTGGGATCAGTGTTGAGTGATGCTGTGTACTGGCGGTGTGGGATCAGTGTTGAGTGATGCTGTGTACTGGCGGTGTGGGATCAGTGTTGAATGATGCTGTGTACTGGCGGTGTGGGATCAGTGTTGAAAGATGCTGTGTACTGGCGGTGTGGGATCAGTGTTGAATGATGCAGGGTACTGGCGGTGTGGGATCAGTGTTGAGTGATGCTGTGTACTGGCGGTGTGGGATCAGTGTTGAATGATGCTGTGTACTGGCGGTGTGGGATCAGTGTTGAATGATGCTGTGTACTGGCGGTGTGGGATAAGTGTTGAGTGATGCTGTGTACAGGCACTGTGGGATCAGTGTTGAATGATGCTGTGTACTGGCGGTGTGGGATCTGTGTTGAGTGATGCTGTGTACTGGTGGTGTGGGATCAGTGTTGAGTGATGCTGTGTACTGGCGGTGTGGGATCAGTGTTGAATGATGCTGTGTACTGATGGTGTGGGATCAGTGTTGAGTGATGCTGTGTACTGGCGGTGTGGGATCAGTGTTGAATGATGCTGTGTACTGGTGGTGTGGGATCAGTGTAAATGATGCTGTGTACTGGCGGTCTGGGATCAGTGTTGAATGATGCTGTGTACTGACGGTGTGGGATCAGTGTTGAGTGATGCTGTGTACTGGCGGTGTGGGATCAGTGTTGAATGATGCTGTCTACTGGCGGTGTGGGATCAGTGTTGAATGATGCTGTGTACTGGCGGTGTGGGATCAGTGTTGAGTAATGCTGTGTACTGGTGGTGTGGGATCAGTGTTGAGTGATGCTGTGTACTGGCGGTGTGGGATCAGTGTTGAATGATGCTGTGTACTGGCCGTGTGGGATCAGTGTTGAATGGTGCGGTATACTGGCGGAGTGGGATCAGTGTTGAATGATGCTGTGTACTGGCAGTGTGGGATCAGTGTTGAATGATGCTATGTACTGGCGGTGTGGGATCAGTGTTGAATGATGCTGTGTACTGGCGGGGTGGGATCAGTGTTGAATGATACTGTGTACTGGCGGTGTGGGATCTGTGTTGAATGATGCTGTGTACTGGCGGTGTGGGATCAGTGTTGAATGATGCAGTGTACTGGCGGTGTGGGATCAGTGTAAAGGATGCTGTGTACTGGCGGTGTGGGATCCGTGTTGAATGCTGTTCTGTACTGGAGGTGTGGGTTCAGTGTTGAATGATGCTGCGTACTGGCGGTGTGGGATCAGTGCTGAGTGATGCTGTGTACTGGCGGTGTGGGATCAGTGTTGAGTGATGCTGTGTACTGGCGGTGTGGGATCAGTGTAAATGATGCTGTGTAATGGCGGTCTGGGATCAGTGTTGAATGATGCTGTGTACTGACGGTGTGGGATCAGTGTTGAGTGATGCTGTGTACTGGCGGTGTGGGATCAGTGTTGAATGATGCTGTCTACTGGCGGTGTGGGATCAGTGTTGAATGATGCTGTGTACTGGCGGTGTGGGATCAGTGTTGAATGATGCTGTGTACTGGCGGTGTGGGATCAGTGTTCAGTGATGCTGTGTACTGGCAGTGTGGGATCAGTGTTGAGTGATGCTGTGTACTGGCGGTGTGGGATCAGTGTTGAATGATGCTGTGTACTGGAGGGTTGGGATCAGTGTTGAATGATGCTCTGTACTGGCGTTGTGGGATCAGTGTTGAATGATGCTGTGTACTGGCAGAGTGGGATCAGTGTTGAGTGATGCTGTGTACTGGCGGTGTGGGATCAGTGTTGAATGATGCTGTGTACTGGAGGGGTGGGATCAGTGTTGAATGATGCAGGGTACTGGCGGTGTGGGATCAGTGTTGAGTGATGCTGTGTACTGGCGGTGTGGGATCAGTGTTGAATGATGCTGTGTACTGGCGGTGTGGGATCAGTGTTGAATGATGCTGTGTACTGGCGGTGTGGGATAAGTGTTCAGTGATGCTGTGTACAGGCAGTGTGGGATCAGTGTTGAATGATGCTGTGTACTGGCGGTGTGGGATCTGTGTTGAGTGATGCTGTGTACTGGTGGTGTGGGATCAGTGTTGAGTGATGCTGTGTACTGGCGGTGTGGGATCAGTGTTGAATGATGCTGTGTACTGATGGTGTGGGATCAGTGTTGAGTGATGCTGTGTACTGGCGGTGTGGGATCAGTGTTGAATGATGCTGTGTACTGAGGGGTAGGATCAGTGTTGAATGATGCTGTGTACTGGCGGTGTGGGATCAGTGTTGAATGATGCTGTGTACTGGCGGTGTGGGATCAGTGTTGAAAGATGCTGTGTACTGGCGGTGTGGGATCAGTGTTGAATGATGCTGTGTACTGGCGGTGTGGGATCAGTGTTGAGCGATGCTGTGTACTGGGGGTGTGGGATCAGTGTTGAATGATGCTGTGTACTGGCGGTGTGGGATCAGTGTTGAGCGATGCTGTGTACTGGGGGTGTGGGATCAGTGTTGAATGATGCTGTGTACTGGCGGTGTGGGATCAGTGTTGAATGATGCTGTGTACTGGCTGTGTGGGATCAGTGTTGAATGATGCTATGTACTGGCGGTGTGGGATCAGTGTTGAATGATGCTGTGTACTGGCGGGGTGGGATCAGTGTTGAATGATGCTGTGTACTGGCGGTGTGGGATCAGTGTTGAATGGTGCTGTGTACTGGCGGTGTGGTATCAGTGTTGAATGATGCTGTGTACTGGCGGTGTGGGATCAGTGTTGAATGATGCTATGTACTGGCGGTGTGGGATCAGTGTTGAATGATGCTGTGTACTGGCGGTGTGGGATCTGTGTTGAATGATGCTGTGTACTGGAGGGGTGGGATCAGTGTTGAATGATGCAGGGTACTGGCGGTGTGGGATCCGTGTTGAGTGAAGCTGTGTACTGGCGGTGTGGGATCAGTGTTGAATGATGCTGTGTACTGGCGGTGTGGGATCAGTGTTGAATGATGCTGTGTACTGGCGGTGTGGGATCAGTGTTGAGTGATGCTGTGTACTGGCGGTGTGGGATCAGTGTTGAGTGAAGCTGTGTACTGGCGGTGTGGGATCAGTGTTGAATGATGCTGTGTACTGGCGGTGTGGGATCAGTGTTGAATGATGCTGTGTACTGGCGGTGTGGGATAAGTGTTCAGTGATGCTGTGTACAGGCAGTGTGGGATCAGTGTTGAATGATGCTGTGTACTGGCGGTGTGGGATCTGTGTTGAGTGATGCTGTGTACTGGTGGTGTGGGATCAGTGTTGAGTGATGCTGTGTACTGGCGGTGTGGGATCAGTGTTGAATGATGCTGTGTACTGATGGTGTGGGATCAGTGTTGAGTGATGCTGTGTACTGGCGGTGTGGGATCAGTGTTGAATGATGCTGTGTACTGAGGGGTAGGATCAGTGTTGAATGATGCTGTGTACTGGCGGTGTGGGATCAGTGTTGAATGATGCTGTGTACTGGCGGTGTGGGATCAGTGTTGAAAGATGCTGTGTACTGGCGGTGTGGGATCAGTGTTGAGCGATGCTGTGTACTGGGGGTGTGGGATCAGTGTTGAATGATGCTGTGTACTGGCGGTGTGGGATCAGTGTTGAGTGATGCTGTGTACTGGCGGTGTGGGATCAGTGTTGAGCGATGCTGTGTACTGGGGGTGTGGGATCAGTGTTGAATGATGCTGTGTACTGGCGGTGTGGGATCAGTGTTGAGTGATGCTGTGTACTGGCGGTGTGGGATCAGTGTTGAATGATGCTGTGTACTGGCGGTGTGGATCAGTGTTGAATGATGCTGTGTACTGGCGGCGTGGGATCAGTGTTGAGTGATGCTGTGTACTGGCAGTGTGGGATCAGTGTTGAATGATGCTGTGTACTGGCGGTGTGGGATCTGTGTTGAGTGACGCTGTGTACTGGTGGTGTGGGATCAGTGTTGAGTGATGCTGTGTACTGGCGGTGTGGGATCAGTGTTGAATGATGCTGTGTACTGGCGGTGTGGGATCAGTGTTGAATGATGCTGTGTACTGGCGGTGTGGGATCAGTGTTGAATGATGCTGTGTACTGGCGGTGTGGGATCAGTGTTGAATGCTGCTGTGTACTGGCGGTGTGGGATAAGTGTTGAATGATGCTGTGTACTGACGGGGTGGTATCACAGTTGAATGATGCTGTGTACTGGCGGGGTGGGATCAGTGTTGAATGATGCTGTGTACTGGTCGTGTGGGATCAGTGTTGAATGATTCTGTGTACTGGCGGTGTGGGTTCAGTGTTGAATGATGATGTGTACTGGCGGGGTGGAATCAGTGTAAATGATGCTGTGTACTGGCGGTGTGGGATCCGTGTTGAATGCTGTTGTGTACTGTCGGTGTGGGTTCAGTGTTGAATGATGCTGCGTACTGGCGGTGTGGGATCAGTGTTGAGTGATGCTGTGTACTGGCGGTGTGGGATCCGTGTAAATGATACTGTGTACTGGCGGTGTGGGATCACTGTTGAATTATGCTGCGTACTGACGGTGTGGGATCAGTGTTGAATGATGCTGTGTACTGGCGGTGTGGGATCAGTGTTGAATGATGCTGTGCACTGGAGGTCTGGGATCAGTGTTGAGTGATGCTGTGTACTGGCGGTGTGGGATCAGTGTTGAGTGATGCTGTGTACTGGCGGTGTGGGATCAGTGTTGAATGATGCTGTGTACTGGCGGTGTGGGTTCAGTGTTGAATGATGCTGTGTACTGGCGGTGTGGGATCAGTGTTGAACGATGCTGTATACTGGCGGTGTGGGATCAGTGTTGAATGATGCTGTGTACTGGCGGTGTGGGATCAGTGTTGAATGATGCAGTGAACTGGCGGTGTGGGATCAGTGTTGAATGATGCTGTGTACTGGCTGTGTGGGATCAGTGTTGAATGATGCTCTGTACTGGCGGTGTGGGATCAGTGTTGAATGATGCTGTGTACTGGCGGTGTGGGATCAGTGTTGAGTGATGCTGTGTACTGGCGGTGTGGGATCAGTGTTGAGTGATGCTGTGTACTGGCGGTGTGGGATCAGTGTTGAATGATGCTGTGTACTGGCGGTGTGGGATCAGTGTTGAAAGATGCTGTGTACTGGCGGTGTGGGATCAGTGTTGAGTGATGCAGGGTACTGGCGGTGTGGGATCAGTGTTGAGTGATGCTGTGTACTGGCGGTGTGGGATCAGTGTTCAATGATGCTGTGTACTGGCGGTGTGGGATCAGTGTTGAATGATGCTGTGTACTGGCGGTGTGGGATCAGTGTTGAATGATGCTGTGTACTGGCGGTGTGGGATCTGTGTTGAGTGATGCTGTGTACTGGCGGTGTGGGATCTGTGTTGAGTGATGCTGTGTACTGGTGGTGTGGGATCAGTGTTGAGTGATGCTGTGTACTGGCGGTGTGGGATCAGTGTTGAATGATGCTTTGTACTGACGGTGTGGGATCAGTGTTGAATGATGCTGTGTACTGGCGGTGTGGGATCAGTGTTAAATGATGCTTTGTACTGACGGTGTGGGATCAGTGTTGAATGATGCTGTGTACTGGCGGTGTGGGATCAGTGTTGAATGATGCTGTGTACTGGCGGTGTGGGATCAGTGTTGAATGATGCTGTGTACTGATGGTGTGGGATCAGTGTTGAGTGATGCTGTGTACTGGCGGTGTGGGATCAGTGTTGAATGATGCTGTGTACTGAGGGGTAGGATCAGTGTTGAATGATGCTGTGTACTGGCGGTGTGGGATCAGTGTTGAATGATGCTGTGTACTGGCGGTGTGGGATCAGTGTTGAAAGATGCTGTGTACTGGCGGTGTGGGATCAGTGTTGAGCGATGCTGTGTACTGGGGGTGTGGGATCAGTGTTGAATGATGCTGTGTACTGGCGGTGTGGGATCAGTGTTGAGTGATGCTGTGTACTGGCGGTGTGGGATCAGTGTTGAGTGATGCTGTGTACTGGCGGTGTGGGATCAGTGTTGAATGATGCTGTGTACTGGCGGTGTGGGATCAGTGTTGAATGATGCTGTGTACTGGCGGTGTGGGATAAGTGTTCAGTGATGCTGTGTACAGGCAGTGTGGGATCAGTGTTGAATGATGCTGTGTACTGGCGGTGTGGGATCTGTGTTGAGTGATGCTGTGTACTGGTGGTGTGGGATCAGTGTTGAGTGATGCTGTGTACTGGCGGTGTGGGATCAGTGTTGAATGATGCTGTGTACTGATGGTGTGGGATCAGTGTTGAGTGATGCTGTGTACTGGCGGTGTGGGATCAGTGTTGAATGATGCTGTGTACTGAGGGGTAGGATCAGTGTTGAATGATGCTGTGTACTGGCGGTGTGGGATCAGTGTTGAATGATGCTGTGTACTGGCGGTGTGGGATCAGTGTTGAAAGATGCTGTGTACTGGCGGTGTGGGATCAGTGTTGAATGATGCTGTGTACTGGCGGTGTGGGATCAGTGTTGAGTGATGCTGTGTACTGGCGGTGTGGGATCAGTGTTGAGTGATGCTGTGTACTGGCGGTGTGGGATCAGTGTTGAATGATGCTGTGTACTGGCGGTGTGGGATCAGTGTAAATGATGCTGTGTACTGGCGGTGTGGGATCAGTGTTGAGTGATGCTGTGTACTGGCGGTGTGGGATCAGTGTTGAATGATGCTGTGTACTGGCGGTGTGGGATCAGTGTTGAATGCTGCTGTGTACTGGCGGTGTGGGATAAGTGTTGAATGACGCTGTGTACTGACGGGGTGGTATCACAGTTGAATGATGCTGTGTACTGGCGGGGTGGGATCAGTGTTGAATGATGCTGTCTACTGGTCGTGTGGGATCAGTGTTGAATGATTCTGTGTACTGGCGGTGTGGGTTCAGTGTTGAATGATGATGTGTACTGGCGGGGTGGGATCAGTGTAAATGATGCTGTGTACTGGCGGTGTGGGATCCGTGTTGAATGCTGTTGTGTACTGTCGGTGTGGGTTCAGTGTTGAATGATGCTGCGTACTGGCGGTGTGGGATCAGTGTTGAGTGATGCTGTGTACTGGCGGTGTGGGATCCGTGTAAATGATACTGTGTACTGGCGGTGTGGGATCACTGTTGAATGATGCTGCGTACTGACGGTGTGGGATCAGTGTTGAGTGATGCTGTGTACTGGCGGTGTGGGATCAGTGTTGAATGATGCTGTGTACTGGCGGTGTGGGATCAGTGTTGAATGATGCTGTGTACTGGCGGTGTGGGATCAGTGTTGAATGATGCTGTGTACTGGCGGTGTGGGATCAGTGTTGAATGCTGCTGTGTACTGGCGGTGTGGGATAAGTGTTGAATGATGCTGTGTACTGACGGGGTGGTATCACAGTTGAATGATGCTGTGTACTGGCGGGGTGGGATCAGTGTTGAATGATGCTGTGTACTGGTCGTGTGGGATCAGTGTTGAATGATTCTGTGTACTGGCGGTGTGGGTTCAGTGTTGAATGATGATGTGTACTGGCGGGGTGGAATCAGTGTAAATGATGCTGTGTACTGGCGGTGTGGGATCCGTGTTGAATGCTGTTGTGTACTGTCGGTGTGGGTTCAGTGTTGAATGATGCTGCGTACTGGCGGTGTGGGATCAGTGTTGAGTGATGCTGTGTACTGGCGGTGTGGGATCCGTGTAAATGATACTGTGTACTGGCGGTGTGGGATCACTGTTGAATTATGCTGCGTACTGACGGTGTGGGATCAGTGTTGAATGATGCTGTGTACTGGCGGTGTGGGATCAGTGTTGAATGATGCTGTGCACTGGAGGTCTGGGATCAGTGTTGAGTGATGCTGTGTACTGGCGGTGTGGGATCAGTGTTGAGTTATGCTGTGTACTGGCGGTGTGGGATCAGTGTTGAATGATGCTGTGTACTGGCGGTGTGGGTTCAGTGTTGAATGATGCTGTGTACTGGCGGTGTGGGATCAGTGTTGAACGATGCTGTATACTGGCGGTGTGGGATCAGTGTTGAATGATGCTGTGTACTGGCGGTGTGGGATCAGTGTTGAATGATGCAGTGAACTGGCGGTGTGGGATCAGTGTTGAATGATGCTGTGTACTGGCTGTGTGGGATCAGTGTTGAATGATGCTCTGTACTGGCGGTGTGGGATCAGTGTTGAATGATGCAGGGTACTGGCGGTGTGGGATCAGTGTTGAGTGATGCTGTGTACTGGCGGTGTGGGATCAGTGTTGAGTGATGCTGTGTACTGGCGGTGTGGGATCAGTGTTGAATGATGCTGTGTACTGGCGGTGTGGGATCAGTGTTGAAAGATGCTGTGTACTGGCGGTGTGGGATCAGTGTTGAGTGATGCAGGGTACTGGCGGTGTGGGATCAGTGTTGAGTGATGCTGTGTACTGGCGGTGTGGGATCAGTGTTGAATGATGCTGTGTACTGGCGGTGTGGGATCAGTGTTGAATGATGCTGTGTACTGGCGGTGTGGGATCAGTGTTGAATGATGCTGTGTACTGGCGGTGTGGGATAAGTGTTGAGTGATGCTGTGTACAGGCAGTGTGGGATCAGTGTTGAATGATGCTGTGTACTGGCGGTGTGGGATCTGTGTTGAGTGATGCTGTGTACTGGCGGTGTGGGATCTGTGTTGAGTGATGCTGTGTACTGGTGGTGTGGGATCAGTGTTGAGTGATGCTGTGTACTGGCGGTGTGGGATCAGTGTTGAATGATGCTGTGTACTGATGGTGTGGGATCAGTGTTGAGTGATGCTGTGTACTGGCGGTGTGGGATCAGTGTTGAATGATGCTGTGTACTGAGGGGTAGGATCAGTGTTGAATGATGCTGTGTACTGGCGGTGTGGGATCAGTGTTGAATGATGCTGTGTACTGGCGGTGTGGGATCAGTGTTGAAAGATGCTGTGTACTGGCGGTGTGGGATCAGTGTTGAGCGATGCTGTGTACTGGGGGTGTGGGATCAGTGTTGAATGATGCTGTGTACTGGCGGTGTGGGATCAGTGTTGAGTGATGCTGTGTACTGGCGGTGTGGGATCAGTGTTGAGTGATGCTGTGTACTGGCGGTGTGGGATCAGTGTTGAATGATGCTGTGTACTGGCGGTGTGGGATCAGTGTTGAATGATGCTGTGTACTGGCGGTGTGGGATAAGTGTTCAGTGATGCTGTGTACAGGCAGTGTGGGATCAGTGTTGAATGATGCTGTGTACTGGCGGTGTGGGATCTGTGTTGAGTGATGCTGTGTACTGGTGGTGTGGGATCAGTGTTGAGTGATGCTGTGTACTGGCGGTGTGGGATCAGTGTTGAATGATGCTGTGTACTGATGGTGTGGGATCAGTGTTGAGTGATGCTGTGTACTGGCGGTGTGGGATCAGTGTTGAATGATGCTGTGTACTGAGGGGTAGGATCAGTGTTGAATGATGCTGTGTACTGGCGGTGTGGGATCAGTGTTGAATGATGCTGTGTACTGGCGGTGTGGGATCAGTGTTGAAAGATGCTGTGTACTGGCGGTGTGGGATCAGTGTTGAATGATGCTGTGTACTGGCGGTGTGGGATCAGTGTTGAGTGATGCTGTGTACTGGCGGTGTGGGATCAGTGTTGAGTGATGCTGTGTACTGGCGGTGTGGGATCAGTGTTGAATGATGCTGTGTACTGGCGGTGTGGGATCAGTGTAAATGATGCTGTGTACTGGCGGTGTGGGATCAGTGTTGAGTGATGCTGTGTACTGGCGGTGTGGGATCAGTGTTGAATGATGATGTGTACTGGCGGTGTGGGATCAGTGTTGAATGCTGCTGTGTACTGGCGGTGTGGGATAAGTGTTGAATGACGCTGTGTACTGACGGGGTGGTATCACAGTTGAATGATGCTGTGTACTGGCGGGGTGGGATCAGTGTTGAATGATGCTGTCTACTGGTCGTGTGGGATCAGTGTTGAATGATTCTGTGTACTGGCGGTGTGGGTTCAGTGTTGAATGATGATGTGTACTGGCGGGGTGGGATCAGTGTAAATGATGCTGTGTACTGGCGGTGTGGGATCCGTGTTGAATGCTGTTGTGTACTGTCGGTGTGGGTTCAGTGTTGAATGATGCTGCGTACTGGCGGTGTGGGATCCGTGTAAATGATACTGTGTACTGGCGGTGTGGGATCACTGTTGAATGATGCTGCGTACTGACGGTGTGGGATCAGTGTTGAATGATGCTGTGTACTGGCGGTGTGGGATCAGTGTTGAATGATGCTGTGCACTGGAGGTCTGGGATCAGTGTTGAGTGATGCTGTGTACTGGCGGTGTGGGATCAGTGTTGAGTGATGCTGTGTACTGGCGGTGTGGGATCAGTGTTGAATGATGCTGTGTACTGGCGGTGTGGGTTCAGTGTTGAATGATGCTGTGTACTGGCGGTGTGGGATCAGTGTTGAACGATGCTGTATACTGGCGGTGTGGGATCAGTGTTGAATGATGCTGTGTACTGGCGGTGTGGGATCAGTGTTGAATGATGCAGTGAACTGGCGGTGTGGGATCAGTGTTGAATGATGCTGTGTACTGGCTGTGTGGGATCAGTGTTGAATGATGCTCTGTACTGGCGGTGTGGGATCAGTGTTGAATGATGCTGTGTACTGGCGGTGTGGGATCAGTGTTGAGTGATGCTGTGTACTGGCGGTGTGGGATCAGTGTTGAGTGATGCTGTGTACTGGCGGTGTGGGATCAGTGTTGAATGATGCTGTGTACTGGCGGTGTGGGATCAGTGTTGAAAGATGCTGTTTACTGGCGGTGTGGGATCAGTGTTGAGTGATGCAGGGTACTGGCGGTGTGGGATCAGTGTTGAGTGATGCTGTGTACTGGCGGTGTGGGATCAGTGTTGAATGATGCTGTGTACTGGCGGTGTGGGATCAGTGTTGAATGATGCTGTGTACTGGCGGTGTGGGATAAGTGTTGAGTGATGCTGTGTACAGGCAGTGTGGGATCAGTGTTGAATGATGCTGTGTACTGGCGGTGTGGGATCTGTGTTGAGTGATGCTGTGTACTGGTGGTGTGGGATCAGTGTTGAGTGATGCTGTGTACTGGCGGTGTGGGATCAGTGTTGAATGATGCTGTGTACTGGCGGTGTGGGATCAGTGTTGAGTGATGCTGTGTACTGGCAGTGTGGGATCAGTGTTGAATGATGCTGTGTACTGGCGGTGTGGGATCAGTGTTGAATGATGCTGTGTACTGGCGGTGTGGGATCTGTGTTGAGTGACGCTGTGTACTGGTGGTGTGGGATCAGTGTTGAATGATGCTGTGTACTGGCGGTGTGGGATCACTGTTGAATGATGCTGTGTACTGGCGGTGTGGGATCAGTGTTGAATGATGCTGTGTACTGGCGGTGTGGGATCTGTGTTGAGTGACGCTGTGTACTGGTGGTGTGGGATCAGTGTTGAATGATGCTGTGTACTGGCGGTGTGGGATCAGTGTTGAATGATGCTGTGTACTGGAGGGGTGGGATCAGTGTTGAATGATGCAGGGTACTGGCGGTGTGGGATCAGTGTTGAGTGATGCTGTGTACTGGCGGTGTGGGATCAGTGTTGAATGATGCTGTGTACTGGCGGTGTGGGATCAGTGTTGAATGATGCTGTGTACTGGCGGTGTGGGATAAGTGTTCAGTGATGCTGTGTACAGGCAGTGTGGGATCAGTGTTGAATGATGCTGTGTACTGGCGGTGTGGGATCTGTGTTGAGTGATGCTGTGTACTGGTGGTGTGGGATCAGTGTTGAGTGATGCTGTGTACTGGCGGTGTGGGATCAGTGTTGAATGATGCTGTGTACTGATGGTGTGGGATCAGTGTTGAGTGATGCTGTGTACTGGCGGTGTGGGATCAGTGTTGAATGATGCTGTGTACTGAGGGGTAGGATCAGTGTTGAATGATGCTGTGTACTGGCGGTGTGGGATCAGTGTTGAATGATGCTGTGTACTGGCGGTGTGGGATCAGTGTTGAAAGATGCTGTGTACTGGCGGTGTGGGATCAGTGTTGAATGATGCTGTGTACTGGCGGTGTGGGATCAGTGTTGAGTGATGCTGTGTACTGGCGGTGTGGGATCAGTGTTGAGTGATGCTGTGTACTGGCGGTGTGGGATCAGTGTTGAATGATGCTGTGTACTGGCGGTGTGGGATCAGTGTAAATGATGCTGTGTACTGGCGGTGTGGGATCAGTGTTGAGTGATGCTGTGTACTGGCGGTGTGTGATCAGTGTTGAATGATGCTGTGTACTGGCGGTGTGGGATCAGTGTTGAATGCTGCTGTGTACTGGCGTTGTGGGATAAGTGTTGAATGATGCTGTGTACTGACGGGGTGGTATCACAGTTGAATGATGCTGTGTACTGGCGGGGTGGGATCAGTGTTGAATGATGCTGTGTACTGGCGGTGTGGGATCAGTGTTGAATGATGCTGTGTACTGGTGGTGTGGGATCAGTGTAAATGATGCTGTGTACTGGCGGTCTGGGATCAGTGTTGAATGATGCTGTGTACTGGCGGTGTGGGATCAGTGTTGAGTGATGCTGTGTACTGGCGGTGTGGGATCAGTGTTGAGTGATGCTGTGTACTGACGGTGTGGGATCAGTGTTGAATGATGCTGTGTACTGGCGGTGTGGGATCAGTGTTGAATGATGCTGTCTACTGGCGGTGTGGGATCAGTGTTGAATGATGCTGTGTACTGGCCGTGTGGGATCAGTGTTGAATGGTGCGGTGTACTGGCGGTGTGGGATCAGTGTTGAATGATGCTGTGTACTGGCAGTGTGGGATCAGTGTTGAATGATGCTATGTACTGGCGGTGTGGGATCAGTGTTGAATGATGCTGTGTACTGGCGGGGTGGGATCAGTGTTGAATGATACTGTGTACTGGCGGTGTGGGATCAGTGTTGAATGATGCTGTGTACTGGCGGTGTGGGATCAGTGTTGAATGATGCTGTGTACTGGCGGTGTGGGATCAGTGTAAATGATGCTGTATACTGGCGGTGTGGGATCCGTGTTGAATGCTGTTCTGTACTGGAGGTGTGGGTTCAGTGTTGAATGATGCTGCGTACTGGCGGTGTGGGATCAGTGTTGAGTGATGCTGTGTACTGGCGGTGTGGGATCAGTGTTGAGTGATGCTGTGTACTGGCGGTGTGGGATCAGTGTAAATGATGCTGTGTAATGGCGGTCTGGGATCAGTGTTGAATGATGCTGTGTACTGACGGTGTGGGATCAGTGTTGAGTGATGCTGTGTACTGGCGGTGTGGGATCAGTGTTGAATGATGCTGTCTACTGGCGGTGTGGGATCAGTGTTGAATGATGCTGTGTACTGGCGGTGTGGGATCAGTGTTGAATGATGCTGTGTACTGGCGGTGTGGGATCAGTGTTCAGTGATGCTGTGTACTGGCAGTGTGGGATCAGTGTTGAGTGATGCTGTGTACTGGCGGTGTGGGATCAGTGTTGAATGATGCTGTGTACTGGAGGGTTGGGATCAGTGTTGAATGATGCTCTGTACTGGCGTTGTGGGATCAGTGTTGAATGATGCTGTGTACTGGCGGAGTGGGATCAGTGTTGAGTGATGCTGTGTACTGGCGGTGTGGGATCAGTGTTGAATGATGCTGTGTACTGGAGGGGTGGGATCAGTGTTGAATGATGCTGTTTACTGGCGGGGTGGGATCAGTGTAAATGATGCTGTGTACTGGCGGTGTGGGATCCGTATTGAATGCTGTTCTGTACTGGAGGTGTGGGTTCAGTGTTGAATGATGCTGCGTACTGGCGGTGTGGGATCAGTGTTGAATGATGCTGTGTACTGGCGGCGTGGGATCAGTGTTGAGTGATGCTGTGTACTGGCGGTGTGGGATCAGTGTTGAATGATGCTGTGTACTGGCGGTGTGGGATCTGTGTTGAATGATGCTGTCTACTGGCGGTGTGGGATTTGTGTTGAGTGACGCTGTGTACTGGTGGTGTGGGATCAGTGTTGAGTGATGCTGTGTACTGTCGGTGTGGGATCACTGTTGAATGATGCTGTGTACTGGCGGTGTGGGATCAGTGTTGAATGATGCTGTGTACTGGCGGTGTGGGATCAGTGTTGAATGATGCTGTGTACTGGCGGTGTGGGATCAGTGTTGAATGATGCTGTGTACTGGCGGTGTGGGATCAGTGTTGAATGATGCTGTGTACTGGCGGTGTGGGATTTGTGTTGAGTGACGCTGTGTACTGGTGGTGTGGGATCAGTGTTGAGTGATGCTGTGTACTGGCGGTGTGGGATCACTGTTGAATGATGCTGTGTACTGGCGGTGTGGGATCAGTGTTGAATGATGCTGTGTACTGGCGGTGTGGGATCAGTGTTGAATGATGCTGTGTACTGGCGGTGTGGGATCAGTGTTGAGTGATGCTGTGTACTGGCGGTGTGGGATCAGTGTTTAATGATGCTGTGTACTGGCTGTGTGGGATCAGTGTTGAATGATGCTATGTACTGGCGGTGTGGGATCAGTGTTGAATGATGCTGTGTACTGGCGGGGTGGGATCAGTGTTGAATGATGCTGTGTACTGGCGGTGTGGGATCAGTGTTGAATGGTGCTGTGTACTGGCGGTGTGGTATCAGTGTTGAATGATGCTGTGTACTGGCGGTGTGGGATCAGTGTTGAATGATGCTATGTACTGGCGGTGTGGGATCAGTGTTGAATGATGCTGTGTACTGGCGGTGTGGGATCTGTGTTGAATGATGCTGTGTTCTGGCGGTGTGGGATCAGTCTTGAATGATGCTGTGTACTGGCGGTGTGGGATCAGTGTTGAATGATGCTGTGTACTGAGGGGTAGGATCAGTGTTGAATGATGCTGTGTACTGGCGGTGTGGGATCAGTGTTGAATGATGCTGTGTACTGGCGGTGTGGGATCAGTGTTGAAAGATGCTGTGTACTGGCGGTGTGGGATCAGTGTTGAATGATGCTGTGTACTGGCGGTGTGGGATCAGTGTTGAGCGATGCTGTGTACTGGGGGTGTGGGATCAGTGTTGAATGATGCTGTGTACTGGCGGTGTGGGATCAGTGTTGAGTGATGCTGTGTACTGGCGGTGTGGGATCAGTGTTGAGCGATGCTGTGTACTGGGGGTGTGGGATCAGTGTTGAATGATGCTGTGTACTGGCGGTGTGGGATCAGTGTTGAGTGATGCTGTGTACTGGCGGTGTGGGATCAGTGTTGAATGATGCTGTGTACTGGCGGTGTGGATCAGTGTTGAATGATGCTGTGTACTGGCGGCGTGGGATCAGTGTTGAGTGATGCTGTGTACTGGCAGTGTGGGATCAGTGTTGAATGATGCTGTGTACTGGCGGTGTGGGATCTGTGTTGAGTGACGCTGTGTACTGGTGGTGTGGGATCAGTGTTGAGTGATGCTGTGTACTGGCGGTGTGGGATCAGTGTTGAATGATGCTGTGTACTGGCGGTGTGGGATCAGTGTTGAATGATGCTGTGTACTGGCGGTGTGGGATCAGTGTTGAGTGATGCTGTGTACTGGCGGTGTGGGATCAGAGTTGAATGATGCTGTGTACTGGCTGTGTGGGATCAGTGTTGAATGATGCTATGTACTGGCGGTGTGGGATCAGTGTTGAATGATGCTGTGTACTGGCGGGGTGGGATCAGTGTTGAATGATGCTGTGTACTGGCGGTGTGGGATCAGTGTTGAATGGTGCTGTGTACTGGCGGTGTGGTATCAGTGTTGAATGATGCTGTGTACTGGCGGTGTGGGATCAGTGTTGAATGATGCTATGTACTGGCGGTGTGGGATCAGTGTTGAATGATGCTGTGTACTGGCGGTGTGGGATCTGTGTTGAATGATGCTGTGTACTGGTCGTGTGGGATCAGTGTTGAATGATTCTGTGTACTGGCGGTGTGGGTTCAGTGTTGAATGATGATGTGTACTGGCGGGGTGGGATCAGTGTAAATGATGCTGTGTACTGGCGGTGTGGGATCCGTGTTGAATGCTGTTGTGTACTGTCGGTGTGGGTTCAGTGTTGAATGATGCTGCGTACTGGCGGTGTGGGATCAGTGTTGAGTGATGCTGTGTACTGGCGGTGTGGGATCAGTGTAAATGATACTGTGTACTGGCGGTGTGGGATCACTGTTGAATGATGCTGTGTACTGGCGGTGTGGGATCAGTGTTGAATGATGCTATGTACTGGCGGCGTGGGATCAGTGTTGAGTGATGCTGTGTACTGGCAGTGTGGGATCAGTGTTGAATGATGCTGTGTACTGGCGGTGTGGGATCTGTGTTGAGTGACGCTGTGTACTGGTGGTGTGGGATCAGTGTTGAGTGATGCTGTGTACTGGCGGTGTGGGATCAGTGTTGAATGATGCTGTGTACTGGCGGTGTGGGATCAGTGTTGAATGATGCTGTGTACTGGCGGTGTGGGATCAGTGTTGAGTGATGCTGTGTACTGGCGGTGTGGGATCAGAGTTGAATGATGCTGTGTACTGGCTGTGTGGGATCAGTGTTGAATGATGCTATGTACTGGCGGTGTGGGATCAGTGTTGAATGATGCTGTGTACTGGCGGGGTGGGATCAGTGTTGAATGATGCTGTGTACTGGCGGTGTGGTATCAGTGTTGAATGGTGCTGTGTACTGGCGGTGTGGTATCAGTGTTGAATGATGCTGTGTACTGGCGGTGTGGGATCAGTGTTGAATGATGCTATGTACTGGCGGTGTGGGATCAGTGTTGAATGATGCTGTGTACTGGCGGTGTGGGATCTGTGTTGAATGATGCTGTGTACTGGTCGTGTGGGATCAGTGTTGAATGATTCTGTGTACTGGCGGTGTGGGTTCAGTGTTGAATGATGATGTGTACTGGCGGGGTGGGATCAGTGTAAATGATGCTGTGTACTGGCGGTGTGGGATCCGTGTTGAATGCTGTTGTGTACTGTCGGTGTGGGTTCAGTGTTGAATGATGCTGCGTACTGGCGGTGTGGGATCAGTGTTGAGTGATGCTGTGTACTGGCGGTGTGGGATCAGTGTAAATGATACTGTGTACTGGCGGTGTGGGATCACTGTTGAATGATGCTGCGTACTGAAGGTGTGGGATCAGTGTTGAATGATGCTGTGTACTGGCGGTGTGGGATCAGTGTTGAATGATGCTGTGCACTGGAGGTCTGGGATCAGTGTTGAGTGATGCTGTATACTGGCGGTGTGGGATCAGTGTTGAGTGATGCTGTGTACTGGCGGTGTGGGATCAGTGTTGAATGATGCTGTGTACTGGCGGTGTGGGTTCAGTGTTGAATGATTCTGTGTACTGGCGGTGTGGGATCAGTGTTGAATGATGCTGTATACTGGCGGTGTGGGATCAGTGTTGAATGATGCTGTGTACTGGCGGTGTGGGATCAGTGTTGAATGATGCAGTGAACTGGCGGTGTGGGTTCAGTGTTGAATGATGATGTGTACTGGCGGGGTGGGATCAGTGTAAATGATGCTGTGTACTGGCGGTGTGGGATCAGTGTTGAATGATGCTGTGTACTGGACGTGTGGGATCAGTGTTGAATGATTCTGTGTACTGTCGGTGTGGGTTCAGTGTTGAATGATGCTGCGTACTGGCGGTGTGGGATCAGTGTTGAGTGATGCTGTGTACTGGCGGTGTGGGATCAGTGTAAATGATACTGTGTACTGGCGGTGTGGGATCACTGTTGAATGATGCTGCGTACTGACGGTGTGGGATCAGTGTTGAATGATGCTGTGTACTGGCGGTGTGGGATCAGTGTTGAATGATGCTGTGCACTGGAGGTCTGGGATCAGTGTTGAGTGATGCTGTGTACTGGCGGTGTGGGATCAGTGTTGAATGATGCTGTGTACTGATGGTGTGGGATCAGTGTTGAATGATGCTGTGTACTGGCGGTGTGGGATCAGTGTTGAGTGATGCTGTGTACTGGAGGTCTGGGATCAGTGTTGAGTGATGCTGTGTACTGGCGGTGTGGGATCAGTGTTGAATGATGCTGTGCACTGGAGGTCTGGGATCAGTGTTGAGTGATGCTGTGTACTGGCGGTGTGGGATCAGTGTTGAATGATGCTGTGTACTGATGGTGTGGGATCAGTGTTGAATGATGCTGTGTACTGGCGGTGTGGGATCAGTGTTGAGTGATGCTGTGTACTGGCGGTGTGGGATCAGTGTTGAATGATGCTGTGTACTGGCGGTGTGGGTTCAGTGTTGAATGATGCTGTGTACTGGCGGTGTGGGATCAGTGTTGAATGATGCTGTATACTGGCGGTGTGGGATCAGTGTTGAATGATGCTGTGTACTGGCGGTGTGGGATCAGTGTTGAATGATGCAGTGAACTGGCGGTGTGGGATCAGTGTTGTATGATGCTGTGTACTGGCTGTGTGGGATCAGTGTTGAATGATGCTCTGTACTGGCGGTGTGGGATCAGTGTTGAAAGATGCTGTGTACTGGCGGTGTGGGATCAGTGTTGAGTGATGCAGGGTACTGGCGGTGTGGGATCAGTGTTGAGTGATGCTGTGTACTGGTGATGTGGGATCAGTGTTGAATGATGCTGTGTACTGGGTGTGTGGGATCAGTGTTGTATGATGCTGTGTACTGGCGGTGTGGGATCAGTGTTGAATGATGCTGTGTACTGGCGGTGTGGGATCAGTGTTGAATGATGCTGTGTACTGGCGGTGTGGGATAAGTGTTGAGTGATGCTGTGTACAGGCAGTGTGGGATCAGTGTTGAATGATGCTGTGTACTGGCGGTGTGGGATCTGTGTTGAGTGATGCTGTGTACTGGTGGTGTGGGATCAGTGTTGAGTGATGCTGTGTACTGGCAGTGTGGGATCAGTGTTGAATGATGCTGTGTACTGATGGTGTGGGATCAGTGTTGAGTGATGCTGTGTACTGGCGGTGTGGGATCAGTGTTGAATGATGCTGTGTACTGGTGGTGTGGGATCAGTGTAAATGATGCTGTGTACTGGCGGTCTGGGATCAGTGTTGAATGATGCTGTGTACTGACGGTGTGGGATCAGTGTTGAGTGATGCTGTGTACTGGCGGTGTGGGATCAGTGTTGAATGATGCTGTCTACTGGCGGTGTGGGATCAGTGTTGAATGATGCTGTGTACTGGCGGTGTGGGATCAGTGTTGAGTGATGCTGTGTACTGGCGGTGTGGGATCAGTGTTGAATGATGCTGTGTACTGGCGGTGTGGGATCAGTGTTGAATGATGCTGTGTACTGGCGGTGTGGGATCAGTGTTGAATGATGCTGTGTACTGGCGGTGTGGGATCAGTGTTGAGTAATGCTGTGTACTGGCGGTGTGGGATCAGTGTAAATGATGCTGTGTACTGGCGGTGTGGGATCAGTGTTGAATGATGCTGTGTACTGGCGGTGTGGGATCAGTGTTGAATGATGCTGTGTACTGGCCGTGTGGGATCAGTGTTGAATGGTGCGGTGTACTGGCGGTGTGGGATCAGTGTTGAATGATGCTGTGTACTGGCAGTGTGGGATCAGTGTTGAATGATGCTATGTACTGGCGGTGTGGGATCAGTGTTGAATGATGCTGTGTACTGGCGGGGTGGGATCAGTGTTGAATGATACTGTGTACTGGCGGTGTGGGATCAGTGTTGAATGATGCTGTGTACTGGCGGTGTGGGATCAGTGTTGAATGATGCTGTGTACTGGCGGTGTGGGATCAGTGTAAATGATGCTGTATACTGGCGGTGTGGGATCCGTGTTGAATGCTGTTCTGTACTGGAGGTGTGGGTTCAGTGTTGAATGATGCTGCGTACTGGCGGTGTGGGATCATTGTTGAGTGATGCTGTGTACTGGCGGTGTGGGATCAGTGTTGAGTGATGCTGTGTACTGGCGGTGTGTGATCAGTGTTGAATGATGCTGTGTACTGGCGGTGTGGGATCAGTGTAAATGATGCTGTGTAATGGCGGTCTGGGATCAGTGTTGAATGATGCTGTGTACTGACGGTGTGGGATCAGTGTTGAGTGATGCTGTGTACTGGCGGTGTGGGATCAGTGTTGAATGATGCTGTCTACTGGCGGTGTGGGATCAGTGTTGAATGATGCTGTGTACTGGCGGTGTGGGATCAGTGTTGAATGATGCTGTGTACTGGCGGTGTGGGATCAGTGTTCAGTGATGCTGTGTACTGGCAGTGTGGGATCAGTGTTGAGTGATGCTGTGTACTGGCGGTGTGGGATCAGTGTTGAATGATGCTGTGTACTGGCGGTGTGGGATCAGTGTTGAGTGATGCTGTGTACTGGCGGTGTTGGATCAGTGTTGAATGATGCTGTGTACTGGCGGTGTGGATCAGTGTTGAATGATGCTGTGTACTGGCGGCGTGGGATCAGTGTTGAGTGATGCTGTGTACTGGCAGTGTGGGATCAGTGTTGAATGATGCTGTGTACTGGCGGTGTGGGATCAGTGTTGAATGATACTGTGTACTGGCGGTGTGGGATAAGTGTTGAATGATGCTATGTACTGGCGGTGTGGGATCAGTGTTGAATGATGCTGTGTACTGGCGGTGTGGGATCAGTGTTGAGTGATGCTGTGTACTGGCGGTGTGGGATCTGTGTTGAGTGACGCTGTGTACTGGTGGTGTGGGATCAGTGTTGAGTGATGCTGTGTACTGGCGGTGTGGGATCAGTGTTGAATGATGCTGTGTACTGGCGGTGTGGGATCAGTGTTGAATGATGCTGTGTACTGGCGGTGTGGGATCAGTGTTGAGTGATGCTGTGTACTGGCGGTGTGGGATCAGTGTTGAATGATGCTGTGTACTGGCTGTGTGGGATCAGTGTTGAATGATGCTATGTACTGGCGGTGTGGGATCAGTGTTGAATGATGCTGTGTACTGGCGGTGTGGGATCAGTGTTGAATGATGCTGTGTACTGGCGGTGTGGGATCAGTGTTGAATGCTGCTGTGTACTGGCGGTGTGGGATAAGTGTTGAATGATGCTGTGAACTGACGGGGTGGTATCACAGTTGAATGATGCTGTGTACTGGCGGGGTGGGATCAGTGTTGAATGATGCTGTGTACTGGACGTGTGGGATCAGTGTTGAATGATTCTGTGTACTGGCGGTGTGGGTTCAGTGTTGAATGATGATGTGTACTGGCGGGGTGGGATCAGTGTAAATGATGCTGTGTACTGGCGGTGTGGGATCCGTGTTGAATGCTGTTGTGTACTGTCGGTGTGGGTTCAGTGTTGAATGATGCTGCGTACTGGCGGTGTGGGATCAGTGTTGAGTGATGTAGGGTACTGGCGGTGTGGGATCAGTGTTGAGTGATGCTGTGTACTGGTGATGTGGGATCAGTGTTGAATGATGCTGTGTACTGGGGGTGTGGGATCAGTGTTGTATGATGCTGTGTACTGGCGGTGTGGGATCAGTGTTGAATGATGCTGTGTACTGGCGGTGTGGGATCAGTGTTGAATGATGCTGTGTACTGGCGGTGTGGGATAAGTGTTGAGTGATGCTGTGTACAGGCAGTGTGGGATCAGTGTTGAATGATGCTGTGTACTGGCGGTGTGGGATCTGTGTTGAGTGATGCTGTGTACTGGTGGTGTGGGATCAGTGTTGAGTGATGCTGTGTACTGGCAGTGTGGGATCAGTGTTGAATGATGCTGTGTACTGATGGTGTGGGATCAGTGTTGAGTGATGCTGTGTACTGGCGGTGTGGGATCAGTGTTGAATGATGCTGTGTACTGGTGGTGTGGGATCAGTGTAAATGATGCTGTGTACTGGCGGTCTGGGATCAGTGTTGAATGATGCTGTGTACTGACGGTGTGGGATCAGTGTTGAGTGATGCTGTGTACTGGCGGTGTGGGATCAGTGTTGAATGATGCTGTGTACTGGCTGTGTGGGATCAGTGTTGAATGATGCTATGTACTGGCGGTGTGGGATCAGTGTTGAATGATGCTGTGTACTGGCGGTGTGGGATCAGTGTTGAATGATGCTGTGTACTGGCGGTGTGGGATCAGTGTTGAATGCTGCTGTGTACTGGCGGTGTGGGATAAGTGTTGAATGATGCTGTGTACTGACGGGGTGGTATCACAGTTGAATGATGCTGTGTACTGGCGGGGTGGGATCAGTGTTGAATGATGCTGTGTACTGGACGTGTGGGATCAGTGTTGAATGATTCTGTGTACTGGCGGTGTGGGTTCAGTGTTGAATGATGATGTGTACTGGCGGGGTGGGATCAGTGTAAATGATGCTGTGTACTGGCGGTGTGGGATCAGTGTTGAATGATGCTGTGTACTGGACGTGTGGGATCAGTGTTGAATGATTCTGTGTACTGTCGGTGTGGGTTCAGTGTTGAATGATGCTGCGTACTGGCGGTGTGGGATCAGTGTTGAGTGATGCTGTGTACTGGCGGTGTGGGATCAGTGTAAATGATACTGTGTACTGGCGGTGTGGGATCACTGTTGAATGATGCTGCGTACTGACGGTGTGGGATCAGTGTTGAATGATGCTGTGTACTGGCGGTGTGGGATCAGTGTTGAATGATGCTGTGCACTGGAGGTCTGGGATCAGTGTTGAGTGATGCTGTGTACTGGCGGTGTGGGATCAGTGTTGAATGATGCTGTGTACTGATGGTGTGGGATCAGTGTTGAATGATGCTGTGTACTGGCGGTGTGGGATCAGTGTTGAGTGATGCTGTGTACTGGAGGTCTGGGATCAGTGTTGAGTGATGCTGTGTACTGGCGGTGTGGGATCAGTGTTGAATGATGCTGTGCACTGGAGGTCTGGGATCAGTGTTGAGTGATGCTGTGTACTGGCGGTGTGGGATCAGTGTTGAATGATGCTGTGTACTGATGGTGTGGGATCAGTGTTGAATGATGCTGTGTACTGGCGGTGTGGGATCAGTGTTGAGTGATGCTGTGTACTGGCGGTGTGGGATCAGTGTTGAATGATGCTGTGTACTGGCGGTGTGGGTTCAGTGTTGAATGATGCTGTGTACTGGCGGTGTGGGATCAGTGTTGAATGATGCTGTATACTGGCGGTGTGGGATCAGTGTTGAATGATGCTGTGTACTGGCGGTGTGGGATCAGTGTTGAATGATGCAGTGAACTGGCGGTGTGGGATCAGTGTTGTATGATGCTGTGTACTGGCTGTGTGGGATCAGTGTTGAATGATGCTCTGTACTGGCGGTGTGGGATCAGTGTTGAAAGATGCTGTGTACTGGCGGTGTGGGATCAGTGTTGAGTGATGCAGGGTACTGGCGGTGTGGGATCAGTGTTGAGTGATGCTGTGTACTGGTGATGTGGGATCAGTGTTGAATGATGCTGTGTACTGGGGGTGTGGGATCAGTGTTGTATGATGCTGTGTACTGGCGGTGTGGGATCAGTGTTGAATGATGCTGTGTACTGGCGGTGTGGGATCAGTGTTGAATGATGCTGTGTACTGGCGGTGTGGGATAAGTGTTGAGTGATGCTGTGTACAGGCAGTGTGGGATCAGTGTTGAATGATGCTGTGTACTGGCGGTGTGGGATCTGTGTTGAGTGATGCTGTGTACTGGTGGTGTGGGATCAGTGTTGAGTGATGCTGTGTACTGGCAGTGTGGGATCAGTGTTGAATGATGCTGTGTACTGATGGTGTGGGATCAGTGTTGAGTGATGCTGTGTACTGGCGGTGTGGGATCAGTGTTGAATGATGCTGTGTACTGGTGGTGTGGGATCAGTGTAAATGATGCTGTGTACTGGCGGTCTGGGATCAGTGTTGAATGATGCTGTGTACTCACGGTGTGGGATCAGTGTTGAGTGATGCTGTGTACTGGCGGTGTGGGATCAGTGTTGAATGATGCTGTCTACTGGCGGTGTGGGATCAGTGTTGAATGATGCTGTGTACTGGCGGTGTGGGATCAGTGTTGAGTGATGCTGTGTACTGGCGGTGTGGGATCAGTGTTGAATGATGCTGTGTACTGGCGGTGTGGGATCAGTGTTGAATGATGCTGTGTACTGGCGGTGTGGGATCAGTGTTGAATGATGCTGTGTACTGGCGGTGTGGGATCAGTGTTGAGTAATGCTGTGTACTGGCGGTGTGGGATCAGTGTAAATGATGCTGTGTACTGGCGGTGTGGGATCAGTGTTGAATGATGCTGTGTACTGGCGGTGTGGGATCAGTGTTGAATGATGCTGTGTACTGGCCGTGTGGGATCAGTGTTGAATGGTGCGGTGTACTGGCGGTGTGGGATCAGTGTTGAATGATGCTGTGTACTGGCAGTGTGGGATCAGTGTTGAATGATGCTATGTACTGGCGGTGTGGGATCAGTGTTGAATGATGCTGTGTACTGGCGGGGTGGGATCAGTGTTGAATGATACTGTGTACTGGCGGTGTGGGATCAGTGTTGAATGATGCTGTGTACTGGCGGTGTGGGATCAGTGTTGAATGATGCTGTGTACTGGCGGTGTGGGATCAGTGTAAATGATGCTGTATACTGGCGGTGTGGGATCCGTGTTGAATGCTGTTCTGTACTGGAGGTGTGGGTTCAGTGTTGAATGATGCTGCGTACTGGCGGTGTGGGATCAGTGTTGAGTGATGCTGTGTACTGGCGGTGTGGGATCAGTGTTGAGTGATGCTGTGTACTGGCGGTGTGTGATCAGTGTTGAATGATGCTGTGTACTGGCGGTGTGGGATCAGTGTAAATGATGCTGTGTAATGGCGGTCTGGGATCAGTGTTGAATGATGCTGTGTACTGACGGTGTGGGATCAGTGTTGAGTGATGCTGTGTACTGGCGGTGTGGGATCAGTGTTGAATGATGCTGTCTACTGGCGGTGTGGGATCAGTGTTGAATGATGCTGTGTACTGGCGGTGTGGGATCAGTGTTGAATGATGCTGTGTACTGGCGGTGTGGGATCAGTGTTCAGTGATGCTGTGTACTGGCAGTGTGGGATCAGTGTTGAGTGATGCTGTGTACTGGCGGTGTGGGATCAGTGTTGAATGATGCTGTGTACTGGCGGTGTGGGATCAGTGTTGAGTGATGCTGTGTACTGGCGGTGTTGGATCAGTGTTGAATGATGCTGTGTACTGGCGGTGTGGATCAGTGTTGAATGATGCTGTGTACTGGCGGCGTGGGATCAGTGTTGAGTGATGCTGTGTACTGGCAGTGTGGGATCAGTGTTGAATGATGCTGTGTACTGGCGGTGTGGGATCAGTGTTGAATGATACTGTGTACTGGCGGTGTGGGATAAGTGTTGAATGATGCTATGTACTGGCGGTGTGGGATCAGTGTTGAATGATGCTGTGTACTGGCGGTGTGGGATCAGTGTTGAGTGATGCTGTGTACTGGCGGTGTGGGATCTGTGTTGAGTGACGCTGTGTACTGGTGGTGTGGGATCAGTGTTGAGTGATGCTGTGTACTGGCGGTGTGGGATCAGTGTTGAATGATGCTGTGTACTGGCGGTGTGGGATCAGTGTTGAATGATGCTGTGTACTGGCGGTGTGGGATCAGTGTTGAGTGATGCTGTGTACTGGCGGTGTGGGATCAGTGTTGAATGATGCTGTGTACTGGCTGTGTGGGATCAGTGTTGAATGATGCTATGTACTGGCGGTGTGGGATCAGTGTTGAATGATGCTGTGTACTGGCGGTGTGGGATCAGTGTTGAATGATGCTGTGTACTGGCGGTGTGGGATCAGTGTTGAATGCTGCTGTGTACTGGCGGTGTGGGATAAGTGTTGAATGATGCTGTGTACTGACGGGGTGGTATCACAGTTGAATGATGCTGTGTACTGGCGGGGTGGGATCAGTGTTGAATGATGCTGTGTACTGGACGTGTGGGATCAGTGTTGAATGATTCTGTGTACTGGCGGTGTGGGTTCAGTGTTGAATGATGATGTGTACTGGCGGGGTGGGATCAGTGTAAATGATGCTGTGTACTGGCGGTGTGGGATCCGTGTTGAATGCTGTTGTGTACTGTCGGTGTGGGTTCAGTGTTGAATGATGCTGCGTACTGGCGGTGTGGGATCAGTGTTGAGTGATGCAGGGTACTGGCGGTGTGGGATCAGTGTTGAGTGATGCTGTGTACTGGTGATGTGGGATCAGTGTTGAATGATGCTGTGTACTGGGGGTGTGGGATCAGTGTTGTATGATGCTGTGTACTGGCGGTGTGGGATCAGTGTTGAATGATGCTGTGTACTGGCGGTGTGGGATCAGTGTTGAATGATGCTGTGTACTGGCGGTGTGGGATAAGTGTTGAGTGATGCTGTGTACAGGCAGTGTGGGATCAGTGTTGAATGATGCTGTGTACTGGCGGTGTGGGATCAGTGTTGAATGATGCTGTGTACTGGCGGTGTGGGATCAGTGTTGAGTGATGCTGTGTACTGGCAGTGTGGGATCAGTGTTGAATGATGCTGTGTACTGATGGTGTGGGATCAGTGTTGAGTGATGCTGTGTACTGGCGGTGTGGGATCAGTGTTGAATGATGCTGTGTACTGGTGGTGTGGGATCAGTGTAAATGATGCTGTGTACTGGCGGTCTGGGATCAGTGTTGAATGATGCTGTGTACTGACGGTGTGGGATCAGTGTTGAGTGATGCTGTGTACTGGCGGTGTGGGATCAGTGTTGAATGATGCTGTCTACTGGCGGTGTGGGATCAGTGTTGAATGATGCTGTGTACTGGCGGTGTGGGATCAGTGTTGAGTGATGCTGTGTACTGGCGGTGTGGGATCAGTGTTGAATGATGCTGTGTACTGGCGGTGTGGGATCAGTGTTGAATGATGCTGTGTACTGGCGGTGTGGGATCAGTGTTGAATGATGCTGTGTACTGGCGGTGTGGGATCAGTGTTGAGTAATGCTGTGTACTGGCGGTGTGGGATCAGTGTAAATGATGCTGTGTACTGGCGGTGTGGGATCAGTGTTGAATGATGCTGTGTACTGGCGGTGTGGGATCAGTGTTGAATGATGCTGTGTACTGGCCGTGTGGGATCAGTGTTGAATGGTGCGGTGTACTGGCGGTGTGGGATCAGTGTTGAATGATGCTGTGTACTGGCAGTGTGGGATCAGTGTTGAATGATGCTATGTACTGGCGGTGTGGGATCAGTGTTGAATGATGCTGTGTACTGGCGGGGTGGGATCAGTGTTGAATGATACTGTGTACTGGCGGTGTGGGATCAGTGTTGAATGATGCTGTGTACTGGCGGTGTGGGATCAGTGTTGAATGATGCTGTGTACTGGCGGTGTGGGATCAGTGTAAATGATGCTGTATACTGGCGGTGTGGGATCCGTGTTGAATGCTGTTCTGTACTGGAGGTGTGGGTTCAGTGTTGAATGATGCTGCGTACTGGCGGTGTGGGATCAGTGTTGAGTGATGCTGTGTACTGGCGGTGTGGGATCAGTGTTGAGTGATGCTGTGTACTGGCGGTGTGTGATCAGTGTTGAATGATGCTGTGTACTGGCGGTGTGGGATCAGTGTAAATGATGCTGTGTAATGGCGGTCTGGGATCAGTGTTGAATGATGCTGTGTACTGACGGTGTGGGATCAGTGTTGAGTGATGCTGTGTACTGGCGGTGTGGGATCAGTGTTGAATGATGCTGTCTACTGGCGGTGTGGGATCAGTGTTGAATGATGCTGTGTACTGGCGGTGTGGGATCAGTGTTGAATGATGCTGTGTACTGGCGGTGTGGGATCAGTGTTCAGTGATGCTGTGTACTGGCAGTGTGGGATCAGTGTTGAGTGATGCTGTGTACTGGCGGTGTGGGATCAGTGTTGAATGATGCTGTGTACTGGCGGTGTGGGATCAGTGTTGAGTGATGCTGTGTACTGGCGTTGTTGGATCAGTGTTGAATGATGCTGTGTACTGGCGGTGTGGATCAGTGTTGAATGATGCTGTGTACTGGCGGCGTGGGATCAGTGTTGAGTGATGCTGTGTACTGGCAGTGTGGGATCAGTGTTGAATGATGCTGTGTACTGGCGGTGTGGGATCAGTGTTGAATGATACTGTGTACTGGCGGTGTGGGATAAGTGTTGAATGATGCTATGTACTGGCGGTGTGGGATCAGTGTTGAATGATGCTGTGTACTGGCGGTGTGGGATCAGTGTTGAGTGATGCTGTGTACTGGCGGTGTGGGATCTGTGTTGAGTGACGCTGTGTACTGGTGGTGTGGGATCAGTGTTGAGTGATGCTGTGTACTGGCGGTGTGGGATCAGTGTTGAATGATGCTGTGTACTGGCGGTGTGGGATCAGTGTTGAATGATGCTGTGTACTGGCGGTGTGGGATCAGTGTTGAGTGATGCTGTGTACTGGCGGTGTGGGATCAGTGTTGAATGATGCTGTGTACTGGCTGTGTGGGATCAGTGTTGAATGATGCTATGTACTGGCGGTGTGGGATCAGTGTTGAATGATGCTGTGTACTGGCGGTGTGGGATCAGTGTTGAATGATGCTGTGTACTGGCGGTGTGGGATCAGTGTTGAATGCTGCTGTGTACTGGCGGTGTGGGATAAGTGTTGAATGATGCTGTGTACTGACGGGGTGGTATCACAGTTGAATGATGCTGTGTACTGGCGGGGTGGGATCAGTGTTGAATGATGCTGTGTACTGGACGTGTGGGATCAGTGTTGAATGATTCTGTGTACTGGCGGTGTGGGTTCAGTGTTGAATGATGATGTGTACTGGCGGGGTGGGATCAGTGTAAATGATGCTGTGTACTGGCGGTGTGGGATCCGTGTTGAATGCTGTTGTGTACTGTCGGTGTGGGTTCAGTGTTGAATGATGCTGCGTACTGGCGGTGTGGGATCAGTGTTGAGTGATGCTGTGTACTGGCGGTGTGGGATCAGTGTAAATGATACTGTGTACTGGCGGTGTGGGATCACTGTTGAATGATGCTGCGTACTGACGGTGTGGGATCAGTGTTGAATGATGCTGTGTACTGGCGGTGTGGGATCAGTGTTGAATGATGCTGTGCACTGGAGGTCTGGGATCAGTGTTGAGTGATGCTGTGTACTGGCGGTGTGGGATCAGTGTTGAGTGATGCTGTGTACTGGCGGTGTGGGATCAGTGTTGAATGATGCTGTGTACTGGCGGTGTGGGTTCAGTGTTGAATGATGCTGTGTACTGGCGGTGTGGGATCAGTGTTGAATGATGCTGTATACTGGCGGTGTGGGATCAGTGTTGAATGATGCTGTGTACTGGCGGTGTGGGATCAGTGTTGAATGATGCAGTGAACTGGCGGTGTGGGATCAGTGTTGTATGATGCTGTGTACTGGCTGTGTGGGATCAGTGTTGAATGATGCTCTGTACTGGCGGTGTGGGATCAGTGTTGAAAGATGCTGTGTACTGGCGGTGTGGGATCAGTGTTGAGTGATGCAGGGTACTGGCGGTGTGGGATCAGTGTTGAGTGATGCTGTGTACTGGTGATGTGGGATCAGTGTTGAATGATGCTGTGTACTGGGGGTGTGGGATCAGTGTTGTATGATGCTGTGTACTGGCGGTGTGGGATCAGTGTTGAATGATGCTGTGTACTGGCGGTGTGGGATCAGTGTTGAATGATGCTGTGTACTGGCGGTGTGGGATAAGTGTTGAGTGATGCTGTGTACAGGCAGTGTGGGATCAGTGTTGAATGATGCTGTGTACTGATGGTGTGGGATCAGTGTTGAATGATGCTGTGTACTGGCGGTGTGGGATCAGTGTTGAATGATGCTGTGTACTGGCGGTGTGGGATCAGTGTTGAGTAATGCTGTGTACTGGCGGTGTGGGATCTGTGTTGAGTGATGCTGTGTACTGGCGGTGTGGGATCAGTGTTGAGTGATGCTGTGTACAGGCAGTGTGGGATCAGTGTTGAGTGATGCTGTGTACTGGCGGTGTGGGATCAGTGTTGAATGATGCTGTGTACTGGTGGTGTGGGATCAGTGTTGAGTGATGCTGTGTACTGGCGGTGTGGGATCAGTGTTGAGTGATGCTGTGTACAGGCAGTGTGGGATCAGTGTTGAGTGATGCTGTGTACTGGCGGTGTGGGATCAGTGTTGAATGATGCTGTGTACTGTTGGTGTGGGATCTGTGTTGAGTGATGCTGTGTACTGGCGGTGTGGGATCAGTGTTGAGTGATGCTGTGTACAGGCAGTGTGGGATCAGTGTTGAGTGATGCTGTGTACTGGCGGTGTGGGATCAGTGTTGAATGATGCTGTGTACTGGCGGTGTGGGATCAGTGTTGAGTGATGCTGTGTACTGGCGGTGTGGGATCAGTGTTGAATGATGCTGTGTACTGATGGTGTGGGATCAGTGTTGAGTGATGCTGTGTACTGGTGGTGTGGGATAAGTGTTGAGTGATGCTGTGTACAGGCAGTGTGGGATCAGTGTTGAGTGATGCTGTGTACTGGTGGTGTGGGATCAGTGTTGAGTGATGCTGTGTACTGGCGGTGTGGGATCAGTGTTGAATGATGCTGTGTACTGATGGTGTGGGATCAGTGTTGAGTGATGCTGTGTACTGGCGGTGTGGGATCAGTGTTGAATGATGCTGTGTACTGGTGGTGTGGGATCAGTGTAAATGATGCTGTGTACTGGCGGTCTGGGATCAGTGTTGAATGATGCTGTGTACTGACGGTGTGGGATCAGTGTTGAGTGATGCTGTGTACTGGCGGTGTGGGATCAGTGTTGAATGATGCTGTCTACTGGCGGTGTGGGATCAGTGTTGAATGATGCTGTGTACTGGCGGTGTGGGATCAGTGTTGAGTAATGCTGTGCACTGGTCGTGTGGGATCAGTGTTGAATGATGCTGTGTACTGGTCGTGTGGGATCAGTGTTGAGTGATGCTGTGTACTGGCGGTGTGGGATCAGAGTTGAATGATGCTGTGTACTGGCGGTGTGGGATCAGTGTTGAATGATGCTGTGTACTGGCGGTGTGGGATCAGTGTTGAATGGTGCGGTGTACTGGCGGTGTGGGATCAGTGTTGAATGATGCTGTGTACTGGCAGTGTGGGATCAGTGTTGAATGATGCTATGTACTGGCGGTGTGGGATCAGTGTTGAATGATGCTGTGTACTGGCGGGGTGGGATCAGTGTTGAATGATACTGTGTACTGGCGGTGTGGGATCAGTGTTGAATGATGCAGTGTACTGGCGGTGTGGGATCAGTGTTGAATGATGCTGTGTACTGGCGGTGTGGGATCAGTGTAAATGATGCTGTATACTGGCGGTGTGGGATCCGTGTTGAATGCTGTTCTGTACTGGCGGTGTGGGAACAGTGTTGAGTGATGCTGTGTACTGGCGGTGTGGGATCAGTGTTGAATGATGCTGTGTACTGGCGGTGTGGGATCAGTGTTGAGTGATGCTGTGTACTGGCGGTGTGGGATCAGTGTTGAGTGATGCTGTGTACTGGCGGTGTGGGATCAGTGTAAATGATGCTGTGTAATGGCGGTCTGGGATCAGTGTTGAATGATGCTGTGTACTGACGGTGTGGGATCAGTGTTGAGTGATGCTGTGTACTGGCGGTGTGGGATCAGTGTTGAATGATGCTGTCTACTGGCGGTGTGGGATCAGTGTTGAATGATGCTGTGTACTGGCGGTGTGGGATCAGTGTTGAATGATGCTGTGTACTGGCGGTATGGGATCAGTGTTCAGTGATGCTGTGTACTGGCAGTGTGGGATCAGTGTTGAGTGATGCTGTGTACTGGCGGTGTGGGATCAGTGTTGAATGATGCTGTGTACTGGAGGGTTGGGATCAGTGTTGAATGATGCTCTGTACTGGCGTTGTGGGATCAGTGTTGAATGATGCTGTGTACTGGCGGAGTGGGATCAGTGTTGAGTGATGCTGTGTACTGGCGGTGTGGGATCAGTGTTGAATGATGCTGTGTACTGGAGGGGTGGGATCAGTGTTGAATGATGCTGTTTACTGGCGGGGTGGGATCAGTGTAAATGATGCTGTGTACTGGCGGTGTGGGATCCGTATTGAATGCTGTTCTGTACTGGAGGTGTGGGTTCAGTGTTGAATGATGCTGCGTACTGGCGGTGTGGGATCAGTGTTGAATGATGCTCTGTACTGGCGGCGTGGGATCAGTGTTGAGTGATGCTGTGTACTGGCAGTGTGGGATCAGTGTTGAATGATGCTGTGTACTGGCGGTGTGGGATCTGTGTTGAGTGACGCTGTGTACTGGTGGTGTGGGATCAGTGTTGAGTGATGCTGTGTACTGACGGTGTGGGATCGCTGTTGAATGATGCTGTGTACTGGCGGTGTGGGATCAGTGTTGAATGATGCTGTGTACTGGCGGTGTGGGATCAGTGTTGAATGATGCTGTGTACTGGCGGTGTGGGATCAGTGTTGAGTGATGCTGTGTACTGGCGGTGTGGGATCAGTGTTGAATGATGCTGTGTACTGGCTGTGTGGGATCAGTGTTGAATGATGCTATGTACTGGCGGTGTGGGATCAGTGTTGAATGATGCTGTGTACTGGCGGGGTGGGATCAGTGTTGAATGATGCTGTGTACTGGCGGTGTGGGATCAGTGTTGAATGGTGCTGTGTACTGGCGGTGTGGTATCAGTGTTGAATGATGCTGTGTACTGGCGGTGTGGGATCAGTGTTGAATGATGCTATGTACTGGCGGTGTGGGATCAGTGTTGAATGATGCTGTGTACTGGCGGTGTGGGATCTGTGTTGAATGATGCTGTGTACTGGCGGTGTGGGATCAGTCTTGAATGATGCTGTGTACTGGCGGTGTGGGATCAGTGTTGAATGATGCTGTGTACTGGCAGTGTGGGATCAGTGTTGAATGATGCTGTGTACTGGCGGTGTGGGATCAGTCTTGAATAATGCTGTGTACTAGCGTTGTGGGATCAGTGTTGAATGATGCTGTGTACTGGCGGTGTGGGATCAGTGTTGAATGATGCTGTGTACTGGCGGTGTGGGATCAGTGTTGAATGCTGCTGTGTACTGGCGGTGTGGGATAAGTGTTGAATGATGCTGTGTACTGACGGGGTGGTATCACAGTTGAATGATGCTGTGTACTGGCGGGGTGGGATCAGTGTTGAATGATGCTGTGTACTGGTCGTGTGGGATCAGTGTTGAATGATTCTGTGTACTGGCGGTGTGGGTTCAGTGTTGAATGATGATGTGTACTGGCGGGGTGGGATCAGTGTAAATGATGCTGTGTACTGGCGGTGTGGGATCCGTGTTGAATGCTGTTGTGTACTGTCGGTGTGGGTTCAGTGTTGAATGATGCTGCGTACTGGCGGTGTGGGATCAGTGTTGAGTGATGCTGTGTACTGGCGGTGTGGGATCAGTGTAAATGATACTGTGCACTGGCGGTGTGGGATCACTGTTGAATGATGCTGCGTACTGACGGTGTGGGATCAGTGTTGAATGAAGCTGTGTACTGGCGGTGTGGGATCAGTGTTGAATGATGCTGTGCACTGGAGGTCTGGGATCAGTGTTGAGTGATGCTGTGTACTGGCGGTGTGGGATCAGTGTTGAGTGATGCTGTGTACTGGCGGTGTGGGATCACTGTTGAATGATGCTGTGTACTGGCGGTGTGGGTTCAGTGTTGAATGATGCTGTGTACTGACGGTGTGGGATCAGTGTTGAATGATGCTGTGTACTGGCGGTGTGGGATCAGTGTTGAGTGATGCTGTGTACTGGCGGTGTGGGTTCAGTGTTGAATGATGCTGTGTACTGGCGGTGTGGGATCAGTGTTGAGTGATGCTGTATACTGGCGGTGTGGGATCAGTGTTGAATGATGCTGTGTACTGGCGGTGTGGGATCACTGTTGAATGATGCTGTGTACTGGCGGTGTGGGATCAGTGTTGAATGATGCTGTGTACTGGCGGTGTGGGATCAGTGTTGAGTGATGCTGTGTACTGGCGGTGTGGGATCAGTGTTGAATGATGCTGTGTACTGGCCGTGTGGGATCAGTGTTGAATGGTGCGGTGTACTGGCGGTGTGGGATCAGTGTTGAATGATGCTGTGTACTGGCGGTGTGGGATCAGTGTTGAATGATGCTGTGTACTGGCAGTATGGGATCAGTGTTGAATGATGCTGTGTACTGGCGTTGTGGGATCAGTGTTGAATGATGCTGTGTACTGGCGGTGTGGGATCAGTGTTGAATGATGCTGTGTACTGGCGGTGTGGGATCAGTGTTGAATGATGCTGTGTACTGGCGGTGTGGGATCAGTGTTGAGTGATGCTGTGTACTGGCGGTGTGGGATCAGTGTTGAATGATGCTGTGTACTGGCAGTGTGGGATCAGTGTTGAATGATGCTATGTACTGGCGGTGTGGGATCAGTGTTGAATGATGCTGTGTACTGGCGGGGTGGGATCAGTGTTGAATGATACTGTGTACTGGCGGTGTGGGATCAGTGTTGAGTGATGCTGTGTACTGGCGGTGTGGGATCAGTGTAAATGATACTGTGTACTGGCGGTGTGGGATCACTGTTGAATGATGCTGCGTACTGACGGTGTGGGATCAGTGTTGAATGATGCTGTGTACTGGCGGTGTGGGATCAGTGTTGAATGATGCTGTGCACTGGAGGTCTGGGATCAGTGTTGAGTGATGCTGTGTACTGGCGGTGTGGGATCAGTGTTGAGTGATGCTGTGTACTGGCGGTGTGGGATCAGTGTTGAATGATGCTGTGTACTGGCGGTGTGGGTTCAGTGTTGAATGATGCTGTGTACTGGCGGTGTGGGATCAGTGTTGAATGATGCTGTATACTGGCGGTGTGGGATCAGTGTTGAATGATGCTGTGTACTGGCGGTGTGGGATCAGTGTTGAATGATGCAGTGAACTGGCGGTGTGGGATCAGTGTTGTATGATGCTGTGTACTGGCTGTGTGGGATCAGTGTTGAATGATGCTCTGTACTGGCGGTGTGGGATCAGTGTTGAAAGATGCTGTGTACTGGCGGTGTGGGATCAGTGTTGAGTGATGCAGGGTACTGGCGGTGTGGGATCAGTGTTGAGTGATGCTGTGTACTGGTGATGTGGGATCAGTGTTGAATGATGCTGTGTACTGGGGGTGTGGGATCAGTGTTGTATGATGCTGTGTACTGGCGGTGTGGGATCAGTGTTGAATGATGCTGTGTACTGGCGGTGTGGGATCAGTGTTGAATGATGCTGTGTACTGGCGGTGTGGGATCAGTGTTGAGTGATGCTGTGTACTGGCGGTGTGGGTTCAGTGTTGAATGATGCTGTGTACTGGCGGTGTGGGATCAGTGTTGAGTGATGCTGTATACTGGCGGTGTGGGATCAGTGTTGAATGATGCTGTGTACTGGCGGTGTGGGATCACTGTTGAATGATGCTGTGTACTGGCGGTGTGGGATCAGTGTTGAATGATGCTGTGTACTGGCGGTGTGGGATCAGTGTTGAGTGATGCTGTGTACTGGCGGTGTGGGATCAGTGTTGAATGATGCTGTGTACTGGCCGTGTGGGATCAGTGTTGAATGGTGCGGTGTACTGGCGGTGTGGGATCAGTGTTGAATGATGCTGTGTACTGGCGGTGTGGGATCAGTGTTGAATGATGCTGTGTACTGGCAGTATGGGATCAGTGTTGAATGATGCTGTGTACTGGCGTTGTGGGATCAGTGTTGAATGATGCTGTGTACTGGCGGTGTGGGATCAGTGTTGAATGATGCTGTGTACTGGCGGTGTGGGATCAGTGTTGAATGATGCTGTGTACTGGCGGTGTGGGATCAGTGTTGAGTGATGCTGTGTACTGGCGGTGTGGGATCAGTGTTGAATGATGCTGTGTACTGGCAGAGTGGGATCAGTGTTGAATGATGCTATGTACTGGCGGTGTGGGATCAGTGTTGAATGATGCTGTGTACTGGCGGGGTGGGATCAGTGTTGAATGATACTGTGTACTGGCGGTGTGGGATCAGTGTTGAGTGATGCTGTGTACTGGCGGTGTGGGATCAGTGTAAATGATACTGTGTACTGGCGGTGTGGGATCACTGTTGAATGATGCTGCGTACTGACGGTGTGGGATCAGTGTTGAATGATGCTGTGTACTGGCGGTGTGGGATCAGTGTTGAATGATGCTGTGCACTGGAGGTCTGGGATCAGTGTTGAGTGATGCTGTGTACTGGCGGTGTGGGATCAGTGTTGAGTGATGCTGTGTACTGGCGGTGTGGGATCAGTGTTGAATGATGCTGTGTACTGGCGGTGTGGGTTCAGTGTTGAATGATGCTGTGTACTGGCGGTGTGGGATCAGTGTTGAATGATGCTGTATACTGGCGGTGTGGGATCAGTGTTGAATGATGCTGTGTACTGGCGGTGTGGGATCAGTGTTGAATGATGCTGTGTACTGGCAGTATGGGATCAGTGTTGAATGATGCTGTGTACTGGCGTTGTGGGATCAGTGTTGAATGATGCTGTGTACTGGCGGTGTGGGATCACTGTTGAATGATGCTGTGTACTGGCGGTGTGGGATCAGTGTTGAATGATGCTGTGTACTGGCGGTGTGGGATCAGTGTTGAGTGATGCTGTGTACTGGCGGTGTGGGATCAGTGTTGAATGATGCTGTGTACTGGCCGTGTGGGATCAGTGTTGAATGGTGCGGTGTACTGGCGGTGTGGGATCAGTGTTGAATGATGCTGTGTACTGGCGGTGTGGGATCAGTGTTGAATGATGCTGTGTACTGGCAGTATGGGATCAGTGTTGAATGATGCTGTGTACTGGCGTTGTGGGATCAGTGTTGAATGATGCTGTGTACTGGCGGTGTGGGATCAGTGTTGAATGATGCTGTGTACTGGCGGTGTGGGATCAGTGTTGAATGATGCTGTGTACTGGCGGTGTGGGATCAGTGTTGAGTGATGCTGTGTACTGGCGGTGTGGGATCAGTGTTGAATGATGCTGTGTACTGGCAGTGTGGGATCAGTGTTGAATGATGCTATGTACTGGCGGTGTGGGATCAGTGTTGAATGATGCTGTGTACTGGCGGGGTGGGATCAGTGTTGAATGATACTGTGTACTGGCGGTGTGGGATCAGTGTTGAGTGATGCTGTGTACTGGCGGTGTGGGATCAGTGTAAATGATACTGTGTACTGGCGGTGTGGGATCACTGTTGAATGATGCTGCGTACTGACGGTGTGGGATCAGTGTTGAATGATGCTGTGTACTGGCGGTGTGGGATCAGTGTTGAATGATGCTGTATACTGGCGGTGTGGGATCAGTGTTGAATGATGCTGTGTACTGGCGGTGTGGGATCAGTGTAAATGATGCTGTGTAATGGCGGTCTGGGATCAGTGTTGAATGATGCTGTGTACTGACGGTGTGGGATCAGTGTTGAGTGATGCTGTGTACTGGCGGTGTGGGATCAGTGTTGAATGATGCTGTCTACTGGCGGTGTGGGATCAGTGTTGAATGATGCTGTGTACTGGCGGTGTGGGATCAGTGTTGAATGATGCTGTGTACTGGCGGTGTGGGATCAGTGTTCAGTGATGCTGTGTACTGGCAGTGTGGGATCAGTGTTGAGTGATGCTGTGTACTGGCGGTGTGGGATCAGTGTTGAATGATGCTGTGTACTGGAGGGTTGGGATCAGTGTTGAATGATGCTCTGTACTGGCGTTGTGGGATCAGTGTTGAATGATGCTGTGTACTGGCGGAGTGGGATCAGTGTTGAGTGATGCTGTGTACTGGCGGTGTGGGATCAGTGTTGAATGATGCTGTGTACTGGAGGGGTGGGATCAGTGTTGAATGATGCTGTTTACTGGCGGGGTGGGATCAGTGTAAATGATGCTGTGTACTGGCGGTGTGGGATCCGTATTGAATGCTGTTCTGTACTGGAGGTGTGGGTTCAGTGTTGAATGATGCTGCGTACTGGCGGTGTGGGATCAGTGTTGAATGATGCTGTGTACTGGCGGCGTGGGATCAGTGTTGAGTGATGCTGTGTACTGGCAGTGTGGGATCAGTGTTGAATGATGCTGTGTACTGGCGGTGTGGGATCTGTGTTGAGTGACGCTGTGTACTGGTGGTGTGGGATCAGTGTTGAGTGATGCTGTGTACTGGCGGTGTGGGATCACTGTTGAATGATGCTGTGTACTGGCGGTGTGGGATCAGTGTTGAATGATGCTGTGTACTGGCGGTGTGGGATCAGTGTTGAATGATGCTGTGTACTGGCGGTGTGGGATCAGTGTTGAGTGATGCTGTGTACTGGCGGTGTGGGATCAGTGTTGAATGATGCTGTGTACTGGCTGTGTGGGATCAGTGTTGAATGATGCTATGTACTGGCGGTGTGGGATCAGTGTTGAATGATGCTGTGTACTGGCAGGGTGGGATCAGTGTTGAATGATGCTGTGTACTGGCGGTGTGGGATCAGTGTTGAATGGTGCTGTGTACTGGCGGTGTGGTATCAGTGTTGAATGATGCTGTGTACTGGCGGTGTGGGATCAGTGTTGAATGATGCTATGTACTGGCGGTGTGGGATCAGTGTTGAATGATGCTGTGCACTGGCGGTGTGGGATCTGTGTTGAATGATGCTGTGTACTGGCGGTGTGGGATCAGTCTTGAATGATGCTGTGTACTGGCGGTGTGGGATCAGTGTTGAATGATGCTGTGTACTGGCAGTGTGGGATCAGTGTTGAATGATGCTGTGTACTGGCGGTGTGGGATCAGTCTTGAATAATGCTGTGTACTAGCGTTGTGGGATCAGTGTTGAATGATGCTGTGTACTGGCGGTGTGGGATCAGTGTTGAATGATGCTGTGTACTGGCGGTGTGGGATCAGTGTTGAATGCTGCTGTGTACTGGCGGTGTGGGATAAGTGTTGAATGATGCTGTGTACTGACGGGGTGGTATCACAGTTGAATGATGCTGTGTACTGGCGGGGTGGGATCAGTGTTGAATGATGCTGTGTACTGGTCGTGTGGGATCAGTGTTGAATGATTCTGTGTACTGGCGGTGTGGGTTCAGTATTGAATGATGATGTGTACTGGCGGGGTGGGATCAGTGTAAATGATGCTGTGTACTGGCGGTGTGGGATCCGTGTTGAATGCTGTTGTGTACTGTCGGTGTGGGTTCAGTGTTGAATGATGCTGCGTACTGGCGGTGTGGGATCAGTGTTGAATGATGCTGTGTACTGGCGTTGTGGGATCAGTGTTGAATGATACTGTGTACTGGCGTTGTGGGATCAGTGTTGAGTGATGCTGTGTACTGGCGGTGTGGGATCAGTGTAAATGATACTGTGTACTGGCGGTGTGGGATCACTGTTGAATGATGCTGCGTACTGACGGTGTGGGATCAGTGTTGAATGATGCTGTGTACTGGCGGTGTGGGATAAGTGTTGAATGATGCTGTGCACTGGAGGTCTGGGATCAGTGTTGAGTGATGCTGTGTACTGGCGGTGTGGGATCAGTGTTGAGTGATGCAGTGTACTGGAGGTCTGGGATCAGTGTTGAATGATGCTGTGCACTGGAGGTCTGGGATCAGTGTTGAGTGATGCTGTGTACTGGCGGTGTGGGATCACTGTTGAATGATGCTGTGTACTGATGGTGTGGGATCAGTGTTGAATGATGCTGTGTACTGATGGTGTGGGATCAGTGTTGAATGATGCTGTGCACTGGAGGTCTGGGATCAGTGTTGAGTGATGCTGTGTACTGGCGGTGTGGGATCACTGTTGAATGATGCTGTGTACTGGCGGTGTGGGTTCAGTGTTGAATGATGCTGTGTACTGGCGGTGTGGGTTCAGTGTTGAATGATGCTGTGTACTGATGGTGTGGGATCAGTGTTGAATGATGCTGTGCACTGGAGGTCTGGGATCAGTGTTGAGTGCTGCTGTGTACTGGCGGTGTGGGATCACTGTTGAATGATGCTGTGTACTGGCGGTGTGGGTTCAGTGTTGAATGATGCTGTGTACTGGCGGTGTGGGATCAGTGTTGAATGATGCTGTATACTGGCGGTGTGGGATCAGTGTTGATTGATGCTGTGTACTGGCGGTGTGGGATCAGTGTTGAGTGATGCTGTGTACTGGCGGTGTGGGATCAGTGTTGAATGATGCTGTGTACTGGCTGTGTGGGATCAGTGTTGAATGATGCTATGTACTGGCGGTGTGGGATCAGTGTTGAATGATGCTGTGTACTGGCGGGGTGGGATCAGTGTTGAATGATGCTGTGTACTGGCGGTGTGGGATCAGTGTTGAATGGTGCTGTGTACTGGCGGTGTGGTATCAGTGTTGAATGATGCTGTGTACTGGCGGTGTGGGATCAGTGTTGAATGATGCTATGTACTGGCGGTGTGGGATCAGTGTTGAATGATGCTGTGTACTGGCGGTGTGGGATCTGTGTTGAATGATGCTGTGTACTGGCGGTGTGGGATCAGTCTTGAATGATGCTGTGTACTGGCGGTGTGGGATCAGTGTTGAATGATGCTGTGTACTGGCAGTGTGGGATCAGTGTTGAATGATGCTGTGTACTGGCGGTGTGGGATCAGTCTTGAATAATGCTGTGTACTAGCGTTGTGGGATCAGTGTTGAATGATGCTGTGTACAGGCGGTGTGGGATCAGTGTTGAATGATGCTGTGTACTGGCGGTGTGGGATCAGTGTTGAATGCTGCTGTGTACTGGCGGTGTGGGATAAGTGTTGAATGATGCTGTGTACTGACGGGGTGGTATCACAGTTGAATGATGCTGTGTACTGGCGGGGTGGGATCAGTGTTGAATGATGCTGTGTACTGGTCGTGTGGGATCAGTGTTGAATGATTCTGTGTACTGGCGGTGTGGGTTCAGTGTTGAATGATGATGTGTACTGGCGGGGTGGGATCAGTGTAAATGATGCTGTGTACTGGCGGTGTGGGATCCGTGTTGAATGCTGTTGTGAACTGTCGGTGTGGGTTCAGTGTTGAATGATGCTGCGTACTGGCGGTGTGGGATCAGTGTTGAGTGATGCTGTGTACTGGCGGTGTGGGATCAGTGTAAATGATACTGTGTACTGGCGGTGTGGGATCACTGTTGAATGATGCTGCGTACTGACGGTGTGGGATCAGTGTTGAATGATGATGTGTACTGGCGGTGTGGGATCAGTGTTGAATGATGCTGTGCACTGGAGGTCTGGGATCAGTGTTGAGTGATGCTGTGTACTGGCGGTGTGGGATCAGTGTTGAGTGATGCTGTGTACTGGCGGTGTGGGATCAGTGTTGAATGATGCTGTGTACTGGCGGTGTGGGTTCAGTGTTGAATGATGCTGTGTACTGGCGGTGTGGGTTCAGTGTTGAATGATGCTGTATACTGGCTGTGTGGGATCAGTGTTGAATGATGCTGTGTACTGGCGGTGTGGGATCAGTGTTGAATGATGCAGTGAACTGGCGGTGTGGGATCAGTGTTGAATGATGCTGTGTACTGGCTGTGTGGGATCAGTGTTGAATGATGCTCTGTACTGGCGGTGTGGGATCAGTGTTGAATGATGCTGTGTACTGGCGGTGTGGGATCAGTGTTGAGTGATGCTGTGTACTGGCGGTGTGGGATCAGTGTTGAGTGATGCTGTGTACTGGCGGTGTGGGATCAGTGTTGAATGATGCTGTGTACTGGCGGTGTGGGATCAGTGTTGAAAGATGCTGTGTACTGGCGGTGTGGGATCAGTGTTGAGTGATGCAGGGTACTGGCGGTGTGGGATCAGTGTTGAGTGATGCTGTGTACTGGCGGTGTGGGATCAGTGTTGAATGATGCTGTGTACTGGCGGTGTGGGATCAGTGTTGAATAATGCTGTGTACTGGCGGTGTGGGATCAGTGTTGAATGATGCTGTGTACTGGCGGTGTGGGATCAGTGTTGAATGATGCTGTGTACTGGCGGTGTGGGATCAGTGTTGAATGATGCTGTGTACTGGCGGTGTGGGATCAGTGTTGAATAATGCTGTGTACTGGCGGTGTGGGATCAGTGTTGAATGATGCTGTGTACTGGCGGTGTGGGATCAGTGTTGAGTGATGCTGTGTACTGGCGGTGTGGGATCAGTGTTGAGTGATGCTGTGTACTGGCGGTGTGGGATCAGTGTTGAATAATGCTGTGTACTGGCGGTGTGGGATCAGTGTAAATGATGCTGTGTACTGGCGGTGTGGGATCAGTGTTGAATAATGCTGTGTACTGGCGGTGTGGGATAAGTGTTGAGTGATGCTGTGTACAGGCAGTGTGGGATCAGTGTTGAATGATGCTGTGTACTGGCGGTGTGGGATCTGTGTTGAAAGATGCTGTGTACTGGTGGTGTGGGATCAGTGTTGAGTGATGCTGTGTACTGGGGGTGTGGGATCAGTGTTGAATAATGCTGTGTACTGGCGGTGTGGGATAAGTGTTGAGTGATGCTGTGTACAGGCAGTGTGGGATCAGTGTTGAATGATGCTGTGTACTGGCGGTGTGGGATCTGTGTTGAGTGATGCTGTGTACTGGTGGTGTGGGATCAGTGTTGAGTGATGCTGTGTACTGGCGGTGTGGGATCAGTGTTGAATGATGCTGTGTACTGATGGTGTGGGATCAGTGTTGAGTGATGCTGTGTACTGGCGGTGTGGGATCAGTGTTGAATGATGCTGTGTACTGGTGGTGTGGGATCAGTGTAAATGATGCTGTGTACTGGCGGTCTGGGATCAGTGTTGAATGATGCTGTGTACTGACGGTGTGGGATCAGTGTTGAGTGATGCTGTGTACTGGCGGTGTGGGATCAGTGTTGAATGATGCTGTCTACTGGCGGTGTGGGATCAGTGTTGAATGATGCTGTGTACTGGCGGTGTGGGATCAGTGTTGAGTAATGCTGTGTACTGGTGGTGTGGGATCAGTGTTGAGTGATGCTGTGTACTGGCGGTGTGGGATCAGTGTTGAATGATGCTGTGTACTGGCGGTGTGGGATCAGTGTTGAATGGTGCGGTGTACTGGCGGTGTGGGATCACTGTTGAATGATGCTGTGTACTGGCAGTGTGGGATCAGTGTTGAATGATGCTATGTACTGGCGGTGTGGGATCAGTGTTGAATGATGCTGTGTACTGGCGGTGTGGGATCAGTGTTGAATGATGCTGTGTACTGGCGGTGTGGGATCAGTGTTGAATGATGCTGTGTACTGGCGGTGTGGGATCAGTGTAAATGATGCTGTGTACTGGCGGTGTGGGATCCGTGTTGAATGCTGTTCTGTACTGGAGGTGTGGGTTCAGTGTTGAATGATGCTGCGTACTGGCGGTGTGGGATCAGTGTTGAGTGATGCTGTGTACTGGCGGTGTGGGATCAGTGTTGAGTGATGCTGTGTACTGGCGGTGTGGGATCAGTGTTGAATGATGCTCTGTACTGGCGGTCTGGGATCAGTGTTGAATGATGCTGTGTACTGACGGTGTGGGATCAGTGTTGAGTGATGCTGTGTACTGGCGGTGTGGGATCAGTGTTGAGTGATGCTGTGTACTGGCGGTGTGGGATCAGTGTTGAATGATGCTGTGTACTGGTGGTGTGGGATCAGTGTTGAATGATGCTGTGTACTGGCGGTGTGGGATCAGTGTTGAATGATGCTGTGTACTGGCGGTGTGGGATCAGTGTTGAATGATGCTGTGTACTGGCGGTGTGGGATCAGTGTTCAGTGATGCTGTGTACTGGCAGTGTGGGATCAGTGTTGAGTGATGCTGTGTACTGGCGGTGTGGGATCAGTGTTGAATGATGCTGTGTACTGGAGGGTTGGGATCAGTGTTGAATGATGCTCTGTACTGGCGTTGTGGGATCAGTGTTGAATGATGCTGTGTACTGGCGGAGTGGGATCAGTGTTGAGTGATGCTGTGTTCTGGCTGTGTGGGATCAGTGTTGAATGATGCTGTGTACTGGAGGGGTGGGATCAGTGTTGAATGATGCTGTTTACTGGCGGGGTGGGATCAGTGTAAATGATGCTGTGTACTGGCGGTGTGGGATCCGTATTGAATGCTGTTCTGTACTGGAGGTGTGGGTTCAGTGTTGAATGATGCTGCGTACTGGCGGGGTGGGATCAGTGTTGAATGATGCTGTGTACTGGCGGTGTGGGATCAGTGTTGAATGATGCTGTGTACTGGAGGTGTGGGATCAGTGTTGAATGATGCTGTGTACTGGAGGGGTGGGATCAGTGTTGAATGATGCTGTTTACTGGCGGGGTGGGATCAGTGTAAATGATGCTGTGTACTGGCGGTGTGGGATCCGTATTGAATGCTGTTCTGTACTGGAGGTGTGGGTTCAGTGTTGAATGATGCTGCGTACTGGCGGGGTGGGATCAGTGTTGAATGATGCTGTGTACTGGCGGTGTGGGATCAGTGTTGAGTGATGCTGTGTACTGGCGGTGTGGGATCAGTGTTGAATGATGCTGTGTACTGGAGGTGTGGGATCAGTGTTGAATGATGCTGTGTACTGGCGGCGTGGGATCAGTGTTGAGTGATGCTGTGTACTGGCAGTGTGGGATCAGTGTTGAATGATGCTGTGTACTGGCGGTGTGGGATCTGTGTTGAGTGACGCTGTGTACTGGCGGTGTGGGATCAGTGTTGAATGATGCTGTGTACTGGCGTTGTGGGATCAGTGTTGAATGATGCTGTGTACTGGCGGAGTGGGCTCAGTGTTGAGTGATGCTGTGTACTGGCTGTGTGGGATCAGTGTTGAATGATGCTGTGTACTGGAGGGGTGGGATCAGTGTTGAATGATGCTGTTTACTGGCGGGGTGGGATCAGTGTAAATGATGCTGTGTACTGGCGGTGTGGGATCCGTATTGAATGCTGTTCTGTACTGGAGGTGTGGGTTCAGTGTTGAATGATGCTGCGTACTGGCGGTGTGGGATCAGTGTTGAATGATGCTGTGTACTGGCGGCGTGGGATCAGTGTTGAGTGATGCTGTGTACTGGCAGTGTGGGATCAGTGTTGAATGATGCTGTGTACTGGCGGTGTGGGATCTGTGTTGAGTGACGCTGTGTACTGGTGGTGTGGGATCAGTGTTGAGTGATGCTGTGTACTGGCGGTGTGGGATCAGTGTTGAATGATGCTGTGTACTGGCGGTGTGGGATCAGTGTTGAATGATGCTGTGTACTGGCGGTGTGGGATCAGTGTTGAATGATGCTGTGTACTGGCGGTGTGGGATCAGTGTTGAGTGATGCTGTGTACTGGCGGTGTGGGATCAGTGTTGAATGATGCTGTGTACTGGCTGTGTGGGATCAGTGTTGAATGATGCTATGTACTGGCGGTGTGGGATCAGTGTTGAATGATGCTGTGTACTGGCGGGGTGGGATCAGTGTTGAATGATGCTGTGTACTGGCAGTGTGGGTTCAGTGTTGAATGGTGCTGTGTACTGGCGGTGTGGTATCAGTGTTGAATGATGCTGTGTACTGGCGGTGTGGGATCAGTGTTGAATGATGCTATGTACTGGCGGTGTGGGATCAGTGTTGAATGATGCTGTGTACTGGCGGTGTGGGATCTGTGTTGAATGATGCTGTGTACTGGCGGTGTGGGATCAGTCTTGAATGATGCTGTGTACTGGCGGTGTGGGATCAGTGTTGAATGATGCTGTGTACTGGCAGTGTGGGATCAGTGTTGAATGATGCTGTGTACTGGCGGTGTGGGATCAGTGTTGAATGATGCTGTGTACTGGCAGTGTGGGATCAGTCTTGAATAATGCTGTGTACTAGCGTTGTGGGATCAGTGTTGAATGATGCTGTGTACTGGCGGTGTGGGATCAGTGTTGAATGATGCTGTGTACTGGCGGTGTGGGATCAGTGTTGAATGCTGCTGTGTACTGGCGGTGTGGGATAAGTGTTGAATGATGCTGTGTACTGACGGGGTGGTATCACAGTTGAATGATGCTGTGTACTGGCGGGGTGGGATCAGTGTTGAATGATGCTGTGTACTGGTCGTGTGGGATCAGTGTTGAATGATTCTGTGTACTGGCGGTGTGGGTTCAGTGTTGAAAGATGATGTGTACTGGCGGGGTGGGATCAGTGTAAATGATGCTGTGTACTGGCGGTGTGGGATCCGTGTTGAATGCTGTTGTGTACTGTCGGTGTGGGTTCAGTGTTGAATGATGCTGCGTACTGGCGGTGTGGGATCAGTGTTGAGTGATGCTGTGTACTGGCGGTGTGGGATCAGTGTAAATGATACTGTGTACTGGCGGTGTGGGATCAGTGTTGAATGATGCTGCGTACTGACGGTGTGGGATCAGTGTTGAATGATGCTGTGTACTGGCGGTGTGGGTTCAGTGTTGAGTGATGCTGTGTACTGGCGGTGTGGGATCAGTGTTGAATGATGCTGTGCACTGGCGGTGTGGGATCAGTGTTGAGTGATGCTGTGTACTGGCGGTGTGGGATCAGTGTTGAGTGATGCTGTGTACTGGCGGTGTGGGATCAGTGTTGAGTGATGCTGTGTACTGGCGGTGTGGGATCAGTGTTGAGTGATGCTGTGTACTGGCGGTGTGGGATCAGTGTTGAATGATGCTGTGCACTGGCGGTGTGGGATCAGTGTTGAATGATGCTTTGTACTGGCGGTGTGGGATCAGTGTTGAATGATGCTGTGCACTGGCGGTGTGGGATCAGTGTTGAGTGATGCTGTGTACTGGCGGTGTGGGATCAGTGTTGAGTGATGCTGTGTACTGGCGGTGTGGGATCAGTGTTGAGTGATGCTGTGTACTGGCGGTGTGGGATCAGTGTTGAGTGATGCTGTGTACTGGCGGTGTGGGATCAGTGTTGAATGATGCTGTGCACTGGCGGTGTGGGATCAGTGTTGAATGATGCTTTGTACTGGCGGTGTGGGATCAGTGTTGAGTGATGCTGTGTACTGGCGGTGTGGGTTCAGTGTTGAGTGATGCTGTGTACTGGCGGTGTGGGATCAGTGTTGAATGATGCTGTGCACTGGCGGTGTGGGATCAGTGTTGAGTGATGCTGTGTACTGGCGGTGTGGGATCAGTGTTGAGTGATGCTGTGTACTGGCGGTGTGGGATCAGTGTTGAGTGATGCTGTGTACTGGCGGTGTGGGATCAGTGTTGAGTGATGCTGTGTACTGGCGGTGTGGGATCAGTGTTGAGTGATGCTGTGTACTGGCGGTGTGGGATCAGTGTTGAGTGATGCTGTGTACTGGCGGTGTGGGATCAGTGTTGAATGATGCTGTGCACTGGCGGTGTGGGATCAGTGTTGAGTGATGCTGTGTACTGGCGGTGTGGGTTCAGTGTTGAGTGATGCAGTGTACTGGCGGTGTGGGATCAGTGTTGAATGATGCTGTGTACTGGCGGTGTGGGATCAGTGTTGAATGATGCTGTGGACTGGCGGTGTGGGATCAGTGTTGAATGATGCTGTGCACTGGCGGTGTGGGATCAGTGTTGAGTGATGCTGTGTACTGGCGGTGTGGGATCAGTGTTGAGTGATGCTGTGTACTGGCGGTGTGGGATCAGTGTTGAATGATGCTGTGCACTGGAGGTCTGGGATCAGTGTTGAGTGATGCTGTGTACTGGCGGTGTGGGATCAGTGTTGAGTGATGCTGTGTACTGGCGGTGTGGGATCAGTGTTGAATGATGCTGTGTACTGGCGGTGTGGGTTCAGTGTTGAATGATGCTGTGTACTGGCGGTGTGGGATCAGTGTTGAATGATGCTGTATACTGGCGGTGTGGGATCAGTGTTGAATGATGCTGTGTACTGGCGGTGTGGGATCAGTGTTGAATGATGCAGTGAACTGGCGGTGTGGGATCAGTGTTGAATGATGCTGTGTACTGGCTGTGTGGGATCAGTGTTGAATGATGCTCTGTACTGGCGGTGTGGGATCAGTGTTGAATGATGCTGTGTACTGGCGGTGTGGGATCAGTGTTGAGTGATGCTGTGTACTGGCGGTGTGGGATCAGTGTTGAGTGATGCTGTGTACTGGCGGTGTGGGATCAGTGTTGAATGATGCTGTGTACTGGCGGTCTGGGATCAGTGTTGAAAGATGCTGTGTACTGGCGGTGTGGGATCAGTGTTGAGTGATGCAGGGTACTGGCGGTGTGGGATCAGTGTTGAGTGATGCTGTGTACTGGCGGTGTGGGATCAGTGTTGAATGATGCTGTGTACTGGCGGTGTGGGATCAGTGTTGAATGATGCTGTGTACTGGCGGTGTGGGATAAGTGTTGAGTGATGCTGTGTACAGGCAGTGTGGGATCAGTGTTGAATGATGCTGTGTACTGGCGGTGTGGGATCTGTGTTGAGTGATGCTGTGTACTGGTGGTGTGGGATCAGTGTTGAGTGATGCTGTGTACTGGCGGTGTGGGATCAGTGTTGAATGATGCTGTGTACTGGCGGTGTGGGATCAGTGTTGAATGATTCTGTGTACTGGCGGTGTGGGATCAGTGTTGAGTGATGCTGTGTACTGGCGGTGTGGGATCAGTGTTGAATGATGCTGTGTACTGGTGGTGTGGGATCAATGTAAATGATGCTGTGTACTGGCGGTCTGGGATCAGTGTTGAATGATGCTGTGTACTGACGGTGTGGGATCAGTGTTGAGTGATGCTGTGTACTGGCGGTGTGGGATCAGTGTTGAATGATGCTGTCTACTGGCGGTGTGGGATCAGTGTTGAATGATGCTGTGTACTGGCGGTGTGGGATCAGTGTTGAGTGATGCTGTGTACTGGTGGTGTGGGATCAGTGTTGAATGATACTGTGTACTGGCGGTGTGGGATCAGTGTTGAATGATGCTGTGTACTGGCGGTGTGGGATCAGTGTTGAATGATGCTGTGTACTGGTGGTGTGGGATCAGTGTTGAATGATGCTGTGTACTGGCGGTGTGGGATCAGTGTTGAATGATGCTGTGTACTGGGGGTGTGGGATCAGTGTTGAATGATGCTGTGTACTGGCGGTGTGGGATCAGTGTTGAGTGATGCTGTGTACTGGTGGTGTGGGATCAGTGTTGAATGATACTGTGTACTGGCGGTGTGGGATCAGTGTTGAATGATGCTGTGTACTGGCGGTGTGGGATCAGTGTTGAATGATGCTGTGTACTGGTGGTGTGGGATCAGTGTTGAATGATGCTGTGTACTGGCGGGGTGGGATCAGTGTTGAATGATGCTGTGTACTGGGGGTGTGGGATCAGTGTTGAGTGATGCTGTGTACTGGCGGTGTGGGATCAGTGTTGAGTGATGCTGTGTACTGGCGGTGTGGGATCAGTGTTGAATGATGCTGTGCACTGGCGGTGTGGGATCAGTGTTGAATGATGCTTTGTACTGGCGGTGTGGGATCAGTGTTGAGTGATGCTGTGTACTGGCGGTGTGGGTTCAGTGTTGAGTGATGCTGTGTACTGGCGGTGTGGGATCAGTGTTGAATGATGCTGTGCACTGGCGGTGTGGGATCAGTGTTGAGTGATGCTGTGTACTGGCGGTGTGGGATCAGTGTTGAGTGATGCTGTGTACTGGCGGTGTGGGATCAGTGTTGAGTGATGCTGTGTACTGGCGGTGTGGGATCAGTGTTGAGTGATGCTGTGTACTGGCGGTGTGGGATCAGTGTTGAGTGATGCTGTGTACTGGCGGTGTGGGATCAGTGTTGAGTGATGCTGTGTACTGGCGGTGTGGGATCAGTGTTGAATGATGCTGTGCACTGGCGGTGTGGGATCAGTGTTGAGTGATGCTGTGTACTGGCGGTGTGGGTTCAGTGTTGAGTGATGCAGTGTACTGGCGGTGTGGGATCAGTGTTGAATGATGCTGTGTACTGGCGGTGTGGGATCAGTGTTGAATGATGCTGTGGACTGGCGGTGTGGGATCAGTGTTGAATGATGCTGTGCACTGGCGGTGTGGGATCAGTGTTGAGTGATGCTGTGTACTGGCGGTGTGGGATCAGTGTTGAGTGATGCTGTGTACTGGCGGTGTGGGATCAGTGTTGAATGATGCTGTGCACTGGAGGTCTGGGATCAGTGTTGAGTGATGCTGTGTACTGGCGGTGTGGGATCAGTGTTGAGTGATGCTGTGTACTGGCGGTGTGGGATCAGTGTTGAATGATGCTGTGTACTGGCGGTGTGGGTTCAGTGTTGAATGATGCTGTGTACTGGCGGTGTGGGATCAGTGTTGAATGATGCTGTATACTGGCGGTGTGGGATCAGTGTTGAATGATGCTGTGTACTGGCGGTGTGGGATCAGTGTTGAATGATGCAGTGAACTGGCGGTGTGGGATCAGTGTTGAATGATGCTGTGTACTGGCTGTGTGGGATCAGTGTTGAATGATGCTCTGTACTGGCGGTGTGGGATCAGTGTTGAATGATGCTGTGTACTGGCGGTGTGGGATCAGTGTTGAGTGATGCTGTGTACTGGCGGTGTGGGATCAGTGTTGAGTGATGCTGTGTACTGGCGGTGTGGGATCAGTGTTGAATGATGCTGTGTACTGGCGGTCTGGGATCAGTGTTGAAAGATGCTGTGTACTGGCGGTGTGGGATCAGTGTTGAGTGATGCAGGGTACTGGCGGTGTGGGATCAGTGTTGAGTGATGCTGTGTACTGGCGGTGTGGGATCAGTGTTGAATGATGCTGTGTACTGGCGGTGTGGGATCAGTGTTGAATGATGCTGTGTACTGGCGGTGTGGGATAAGTGTTGAGTGATGCTGTGTACAGGCAGTGTGGGATCAGTGTTGAATGATGCTGTGTACTGGCGGTGTGGGATCTGTGTTGAGTGATGCTGTGTACTGGTGGTGTGGGATCAGTGTTGAGTGATGCTGTGTACTGGCGGTGTGGGATCAGTGTTGAATGATGCTGTGTACTGGCGGTGTGGGATCAGTGTTGAATGATTCTGTGTACTGGCGGTGTGGGATCAGTGTTGAGTGATGCTGTGTACTGGCGGTGTGGGATCAGTGTTGAATGATGCTGTGTACTGGTGGTGTGGGATCAATGTAAATGATGCTGTGTACTGGCGGTCTGGGATCAGTGTTGAATGATGCTGTGTACTGACGGTGTGGGATCAGTGTTGAGTGATGCTGTGTACTGGCGGTGTGGGATCAGTGTTGAATGATGCTGTCTACTGGCGGTGTGGGATCAGTGTTGAATGATGCTGTGTACTGGCGGTGTGGGATCAGTGTTGAGTGATGCTGTGTACTGGTGGTGTGGGATCAGTGTTGAATGATACTGTGTACTGGCGGTGTGGGATCAGTGTTGAATGATGCTGTGTACTGGCGGTGTGGGATCAGTGTTGAATGATGCTGTGTACTGGTGGTGTGGGATCAGTGTTGAATGATGCTGTGTACTGGCGGTGTGGGATCAGTGTTGAATGATGCTGTGTACTGGGGGTGTGGGATCAGTGTTGAATGATGCTGTGTACTGGCGGTGTGGGATCAGTGTTGAGTGATGCTGTGTACTGGTGGTGTGGGATCAGTGTTGAATGATACTGTGTACTGGCGGTGTGGGATCAGTGTTGAATGATGCTGTGTACTGGCGGTGTGGGATCAGTGTTGAATGATGCTGTGTACTGGTGGTGTGGGATCAGTGTTGAATGATGCTGTGTACTGGCGGGGTGGGATCAGTGTTGAATGATGCTGTGTACTGGGGGTGTGGGATCAGTGTTGAGTGATGCTGTGTACTGGTGGTGTGGGATCAGTGTTGAATGATGCTGTGTACTGACGGTGTGGGATCAGTGTTGAGTGATGCTGTGTACTGGCGGTGTGGAATCAGTGTTGAATGATGCTGTGTACTGGCGGTGTGGGATCAGTGTTGAATGATGCTGTGTACTGGGGGTGTGGGATCAGTGTTGAATGATGCTGTGTACTGACGGTCTGGGATCAGTGTTGAATGATGCTGTGTACTGACGGTGTGGGATCAGTGTTGAGTAATACTGTGTACTGGCGGGGTGGGATCAGTGTTGAGTGATGCTGTGTACTGGCGGTGTGGGATCAGTGTTGAATGATGCTGTGTACTGGTGGTGTGGGATCAGTGTTGAATGATGCTGTGTACTGGCGGTGTGGGATCAGTGTTGAGTGATGCTGTGTACTGGCGGTGTGGAATCAGTGTTGAATGATGCTGTGTACTGGCGGTGTGGGATCAGTGTTGAGTGATGCTGTGTACTGGCCGTGTGGGATCAGTGTTGAATGGTGCGGTGTACTGGCGGTGTGGGATCAGTGTTCAATGATGCTGTGTACTGGCGGTGTGGGATCAGTGTTGAGTAATGCTGTGTACTGGCGGTGTGGGATCAGTGTTGAATGATGCTGTGTACTGGCCGTGTGGGATCAGTGTTGAATGATGCTGTGTACTGGGGTTGTGGCATCAGTGTTGAGTGATGCTGTGTACTGGCGGTGTGGGATCAGTGTTGAATGATGCTGTGTACTGGCGGTGTGGGATCAGTGTTGAATGATGCTGTGTACTGGCCGTGTGGGATCAGTGTTGAATGGTGCGGTGTACTGGCGGTTTGGGATCAGTGTTGAATGATGCTTTGTACTGGCGGTGTGGGATCAGTGTTGAGTGATGCTGTGTACAGGCAGTGTGGGATCAGTGTTCAGTGATGCTGTGTACAGGAGGTGTGGGATCAGTGTTGAATGATGCTGTGTACTGGCGGTGTGGGATCAGTGTTGAGTGATGCTGTGTACTGGCGGTGTGGGATCAGTGTTGAGTGATGCTGTGTACTGGCGGTGTGGGATCAGTGTTGAGTGATGCTGTGTACTGGTGGTGTGGGATCAGTGTTGAATGATGCTTTGTACTGGCGGTGTGGGATCAGTGTTGAGTGATGCTGTGTACTGGTGGTGTGGGATCAGTGTTGAATGAAGCTGTGTACTGGCGGTGTGGGATCAGTGTTGAGTGATGCTGTGTACTGGTGGTGTGGGATCAGTGTTGAGTGATGCTGTGTACTGGCGGTGTGGGATCAGTGTTGAATGATGCTGTGTACTGGCCGTGTGGGATCAGTGTTGAATGGTGCGGTGTACTGGCGGGGTGGGATCAGTGTTGAATGATACTGTGTACTGGCGGTGTGGGATCAGTGTTGAATGATGCTGTGTACTGGCGGTGTGGGATCAGTGTTGAATGATGCTGTGTACTGGCGGTGTGGGATCAGTGTAAATGATGCTGTGTACTGGCGGTGTGGGATCCGTGTTGAATGCTGTTCTGTACTGGAGGTGTGGGTTCAGTGTTGAATGATGCTGCGTACTGCCGGTGTGAGATCAGTGTTGAGTGATGCTGTGTACTGGCGGTGTGGGATCAGTGTTGAGAGATGCTGTGTACTGGCGGTGTGGGATCAGTGTAAATGATGCTGTGTACTGGCGGTCTGGGATCAGTGTTGAATGATGCTGTGTACTGACGGTGTGGGATCAGTGTTGAGTGATGCTGTGTACTGGCGGTGTGGGATCAGTGTTGAATGATGCTGTCTACTGGCGATGTGGGATCAGTGTTGAATGATGCTGTGTACTGGCGGTGTGGGATCAGTGTTGAATGATGCTGTGTACTGGCGGTGTGGGATCAGTGTTCAGTGATGCTGTGTACTGGCAGTGTGGGATCAGTGTTGAGTGATGCTGTGTACTGGCGGTCTGGGATCAGTGTTGAATGATGCTGTGTACTGGAGGGTTGGGATCAGTGTTGAATGATGCTCTGTACTGGCGTTGTGGGATCAGTGTTGAGTGATGCTGTGTACTGGCGGAGTGGGATCAGTGTTGAGTGATGCTGTGTACTGGCGGTGTGGGATCAGTGTTGAATGATGCTGTGTACTGGAGGGGTGGGATCAGTGTTGAATGATGCTGTTTACTGGCGGGGTGGGATCAGTGTAAATGATGCTGTGTACTGGCGGTGTGGGATCCGTATTGAATGCTGTTCTGTACTGGAGGTGTGGGTTCAGTGTTGAATGATGCTGCGGACTGGCGGTGTGGGATCAGTGTTGAATGATGCTGTGTACTGGCGGCGTGGGATCAGTGTTGAGTGATGCTGTGTACTGGCAGTGTGGGATCAGTGTTGAATGATGCTGTGTACTGGCGGTGTGGGATCTGTGTTGAGTGACGCTGTGTACTGGTGGTGTGGGATCAGTGTTGAGTGATGCTGTGTACTGGCGGTGTGGGATCAGTGTTGAATGATGCTGTGTACTGGCGGTGTGGGATCAGTGTTGAATGATGCTGTGTACTGGCGGTGTGGGATCAGTGTTGAATGATGCTGTGTACTGGCGGTGTGGGATCAGTGTTGAGTGATGCTGTGTACTGGCGGTGTGGGATCAGTGTTGAATGATGCTGTGTACTGGCTGTGTGGGATCAGTGTTGAATGATGCTATGTACTGGCGGTGTGGGATCAGTGTTGAATGATGCTGTGTACTGGCGGGGTGGGATCAGTGTTGAATGATGCTGTGTACTGGCGGTGTGGGATCAGTGTTGAATGGTGCTGTGTACTGGCGGTGTGGTATCAGTGTTGAATGATGCTGTGTACTGGCGGTGTGGGATCAGTGTTGAATGATGCTATGTACTGGCGGTGTGGGATCAGTGTTGAATGATGCTGTGTACTGGCGGTGTGGGATCTGTGTTGAATGATGCTGTGTACTGGCGGGGTGGGATCAGTGTTGAATGATGCTGTGTACTGGCGGTGTGGGATCAGTCTTGCATGATGCTGTGTACTGGCGGTGTGGGATCAGTGTTGAATGATGCTGTGTACTGGCAGTGTGGGATCAGTGTTGAATGATGCTGTGTACTGGCGGTGTGGGATCAGTCTTGAATAATGCTGTGTACTAGCGTTGTGGGATCAGTGTTGAATGATGCTGTGTACTGGCGGTGTGGGATCAGTGTTGAATGATGCTGTGTACTGGCGGTGTGGGATCAGTGTTGAATGCTGCTGTGTACTGGCGGTGTGGGATAAGTGTTGAATGATGCTGTGTACTGACGGGGTGGTATCACAGTTGAATGATGCTGTGTACTGGCGGTGTGGGATCAGTGTTGAATGATGCTGTGTACTGGCGGTGTGGGATCAGTGTTGAATGATGCTGTGTACTGGCGGTGTGGGTTCAGTTTTGAATGATGCTGTGTACTGGCGGTGTGGGATCAGTGTTGAATGATGCTGTATACTGGCGGTGTGGGATCAGTGTTGAATGATGCTGTGTACTGGCGGTGTGGGATCAGTGTTGAATGATGCAGTGAACTGGCGGTGTGGGATCAGTGTTGAATGATGCTGTGTACTGGCTGTGTGGGATCAGTGTTGAATGATGCTCTGTACTGGCGGTGTGGGATCAGTGTTGAATGATGCTGTGTACTGGCGGTGTGGGATCAGTGTTGAGTGATGCTGTGTACTGGCGGTGTGGGATCAGTGTTGAGTGATGCTGTGTACTGGCGGTGTGGGATCAGTGTTGAATGATGCTGTGTACTGGCGGTGTGGGATCAGTGTTGAAAGATGCTGTGTACTGGCGGTGTGGGATCAGTGTTGAGTGATGCAGGGTACTGGCGGTGTGGGATCAGTGTTGAGTGATGCTGTGTACTGGCGGTGTGGGATCAGTGTTGAATGATGCTGTGTACTGGCGGTGTGGGATCAGTGTTGAATGATGCTGTGTACTGGCGGTGTGGGATAAGTGTTGAGTGATGCTGTGTACAGGCAGTGTGGGATCAGTGTTGAATGATGCTGTGTACTGGCGGTGTGGGATCTGTGTTGAGTGATGCTGTGTACTGGTGGTGTGGGATCAGTGTTGAGTGATGCTGTGTACTGGCGGTGTGGGATCAGTGTTGAATGATGCTGTGTACTGATGGTGTGGGATCAGTGTTGAGTGATGCTGTGTACTGGCGGTGTGGGATCAGTGTTGAATGATGCTGTGTACTGGTGGTGTGGGATCAGTGTAAATGATGCTGTGTACTGGCGGTCTGGGATCAGTGTTGAATGATGCTGTGTACTGACGGTGTGGGATCAGTGTTGAGTGATGCTGTGTACTGGCGGTGTGGGATCAGTGTTGAATGATGCTGTCTACTGGCGGTGTGGGATCAGTGTTGAATGATGCTGTGTACTGGCGGTGTGGGATCAGTGTTGAGTAATGCTGTGTACTGGTGGTGTGGGATCAGTGTTGAGTGATGCTGTGTACTGGCGGTGTGGGATCAGTGTTGAATGATGCTGTGTACTGGCGGTGTGGGATCAGTGTTGAATGATGCTGTGTACTGACGGTGTGGGATCAGTGTTGAGTGATGCTGTGTACTGGCGGTGTGGGATCAGTGTTGAATGATGCTGTCTACTGGCGGTGTGGGATCAGTGTTGAATGATGCTGTGTACTGGCCGTGTGGGATCAGTGTTGAATGATGCTGTGTACTGACGGTGTGGGATCAGTGTTGAGTGATGCTGTGTACTGGCGGTGTGGGATCAGTGTTGAATGATGCTGTGTACTGGCGGTGTGGGATCAGTGTTGAATGATGCTGTGTACTGGCGGTGTGGGATCAGTGTTGAGTAATGCTGTGTACTGGCGGTGTGGGATCAGTGTTGAATGATGTTGTGTACTGGCCGTGTGGGATCAGTGTTGAATGATGCTGTGTACTGGCCGTGTGGGATCAGTGTTGAATGGTGCTGTGTACTGGCGGTGTGGGATCAGTGTTGAATGATGCTGTGTACTGGCGGTGTGGGATCAGTGTTGAGTAATGCTGTGTACTGGCGGTGTGGGATCAGTGTTGAATGATGTTGTGTACTGGCCGTGTGGGATCAGTGTTGAATGATGCTGTGTACTGGCCGTGTGGGATCAGTGTTGAATGGTGCTGTGTACTGGCGGTGTGGGATCAGTGTTGAATGGTGCGGTGTACTGGCGGTGTGGGATCAGTGTTGAATGATGCTGTGCACTGGCGGTGTGGGATCAGTGTTGAATGATACTGTGTACTGGCGGTGTGGGATCAGTGTTCAATGATGCTGTGTACTGGCGGTGTGGGATCAGTGTTGAATGATGCTGTGTACTGGCGGTGTGGGATCAGTGTTGAATGATGCTGTGTACTGGCGGGGTGGGATCAGTGTTGAATGATACTGTGTACTGGCGGTGTGGGATCAGTGTTCAATGATGCTGTGTACTGGCGGTGTGGGATCAGTGTTGAATGATGCTGTGTACTGGCGGTGTGGGATCAGTGTAAATGATGCTGTGTACTGGCGGTGTGGGATCCGTGTTGAATGCTGTTCTGTACTGGAGGTGTGGGTTCAGTGTTGAATGATGCTGCGTACTGGCGGTGTGGGATCAGTGTTGAGTGATGCTGTGTACTGGCGGTGTGGGATCAGTGTTGAGAGATGCTGTGTACTGGCGGTGTGGGATCAGTGTAAATGATGCTGTGTACTGGCTGTCTGGGATCAGTGTTGAATGATGCTGTGTACTGACGGTGTGGGATCAGTGTTGAGTGATGCTGTGTACTGGCGGTGTGGGATCAGTGTTGAATGATGCTGTCTACTGGCGGTGTGGGATCAGTGTTGAATGATGCTGTGTTCTGGCGGTGTGGGATCAGTGTTCAGTGATGCTGTGTACTGGCAGTGTGGGATCAGTGTTGAGTGATGCTGTGTACTGGCGGTGTGGGATCAGTGTTGAATGATGCTGTGTACTGGAGGGTTGGGATCAGTGTTGAATGATGCTCTGTACTGGCGTTGTGGGATCAGTGTTGAATGATGCTGTGTACTGGCGGAGTGGGATCAGTGTTGAGTGATGCTGTGTACTGGCGGTGTGGGATCAGTGTTGAATGATGCTGTGTACTGGAGGGGTGGGATCAGTGTTGAATGATGCTGTTTACTGGCGGGGTGGGATCAGTGTAAATGATGCTGTGTACTGGCGGTGTGGGATCAGTGTTGAATGATGCTGTGTACTGGCCGTGTGGGATCAGTGTTGAATGGTGCGGTGTACTGGCGGTGTGGGATCAGTGTTGAATGATGCTGTGTACAGGCAGTGTGGGATCAGTGTTGATTGATGCTATGTACTGGCGGTGTGGGATCAGTGTTGAATGATGCTGTGTACCGGCGGTGTGGGATCAGTGTTGAATGATGCTGTGTACTGGCGGTGTAGGATCAGTGTTGAATGATGCTGTGTACTGGCGGTGTGGGATCAGTGTTGAATGATGCTGTGTACTGGCGGGGTGGGATCAATGTTGAATGATACTGTGTACTGGCGGTGTGGGATCAGTGTTGAATGATGCTGTGTACTGGCGGTGTGGGATCAGTGTAAATGATGCTGTGTACTGGCGGTCTGGGATCAGTGTTGAATGATGCTGTGTACTGACGGTGTGGGATCAGTGTTGAGTGATGCTGTGTACTGGCGGTGTGGGATCAGTGTTGAATGATGCTGTGTACTGGCGGTGTGGGATCAGTGTTGAGTTATGCTGTGTACTGGCGGTGTGGGATCAGTGTAAATGATGCTGTGTACTGGCGGTCTGGGATCAGTGTTGAATGATGCTGTGTACTGACGGTGTGGGATCAGTGTTGAGTGATGCTGTGTACTGGCGGTGTGGGATCAGTGTTGAATGATGCTGTGTACTGGCGGTGTGGGATCAGTGTTGAATGATGCTGTGTACTGGCGGGGTGGGATCAGTGTTGAATGATGCTGTGTACTGGCGGTGTGGGATCAGTGTTGAGTTATGCTGTGTACTGGTGATGTGGGATCAGTCTTGAGTGATGCTGTGTACTGGCGGTGTGGGATCAGTGTTGAATGATGCTGTGTACTGGCCGTGTGGGATCAGTGTTGAATGGTGCGGTGTACTGGCGGTGTGGGATCAGTGTTGAATGATGCTGTGTACAGGCAGTGTGGGATCAGTGTTGATTGATGCTATGTACTGGCGGTGTGGGATCAGTGTTGAATGATGCTGTGTACTGGCGGTGTGGGATCAGTGTTGAATGATGCTGTGTACTGGCGGTGTAGGATCAGTGTTGAATGATGCTGTGTACTGGCGGTGTGGGATCAGTGTTGAATGATGCTGTGTACTGGCGGGGTGGGATCAATGTTGAATGATACTGTGTACTGGCGGTGTGGGATCAGTGTTGAATGATGCTGTGTACTGGGGGTGTGGGATCAGTGTTGAATGATGCTGTGTACTGGCGGTGTGGGATCAGTGTTGAATGATGCTGTGTACTGGCGGTGTGGGATCAGTGTTGAATGATGCTGTGTACAGGCGGTGTGGGATCAGTGTTGAATGATGCTGTGTACTGGCGGGGTGGGATCAGTGTTGAGTGATGCTGTGTACTGGCGGTGTGGGATCAGTGTTGAGTGCTGCTGTGTACTGGCGGTGTGGGATCAGTGTTGAATGATGCTGTGTTCTAGCGGTGTGGGTTCAGTGTTGAATGATGCTGTGTACTGGTGGGGTGCGATCAGTGTTGAGTGATGCTTTGTACTGGCGGTGTGGGATCAGTGTTGAATGAGGCTGTGTACTGGCGGGTTGGGATCAGTGTTGAGTGATCCTTTGTACTGGCGGTGTGGGATCAGTGTTGAATGATGCTGTGTACTGGCCGTGTGGGATCAGTGTTGAATGATGCTGTGTACTGGCGGAGTGGGATCAGTGTTCAGTGATGCTGTGTACTGGCGGTGTGGGATCAGTGTTGAATGATGCTGTGTACTGGCGGTGTGGGATCAGTGTTGAATGATGCTGTGTACTGGCGGTGTGGGATCTGTGTTGAGTGATGCTGTGTACTGGTGGTGTGGGATCAGTGTTGAGTGATGCTGTGTACTGGCGGTGTGGGATCAGTGTTGAGTGATGCTGTGTACTGGCGGTGTGGGATCAGTGTTGAATGATGCTGTGTACTGGTGGTGTGGGATCAGTGTAAATGATGCTGTGTACTGGCGGTCTGGGATCAGTGTTGAATGATGCTGTGTACTGACGGTGTGGGATCAGTGTTGAGTGATGCTGTGTACTGGCGGTGTGGGATCAGTGTTGAATGATGCTGTCTACTGGCGGTGTGGGATCAGTGTTGAATGATGCTGTGTACTGGCGGTGTGGGATCAGTGTTGAGTAATGCTGTGTACTGGTGGTGTGGGATCAGTGTTGAGTGATGCTGTGTACTGGCGGTGTGGGATCAGTGTTGAATGATGCTGTGTACTGGCCGTGTGGGATCAGTGTTGAATGGTGCGGTGTACTGGCGGTGTGGGATCAGTGTTGAATGATGCTGTGTACTGGCAGTGTGGGATCAGTGTTGAATGATGCTATGTACTGGCGGTGTGGGATCAGTGTTGAATGATGCTGTGTACTGGCGGGGTGGGATCAGTGTTGAATGATACTGTGTACTGGCGGTGTGGGATCAGTGTTGAATGATGCTGTGTACTGGCGGTGTGGGATCAGTGTTGAATGATGCTGTGTACTGGCGGTGTGGGATCAGTGTAAATGATGCTGTGTACTGGCGGTGTGGGATCCGTGTTGAATGCTGTTCTGTACTGGAGGTGTGGGTTCAGTGTTGAATGATGCTGCGTACTGGCGGTGTGGGATCAGTGTTGAGTGATGCTGTGTACTGGCGGTGTGGGATCAGTGTTGAGAGATGCTGTGTACTGGCGGTGTGGGATCAGTGTAAATGATGCTGTGTACTGGCTGTCTGGGATCAGTGTTGAATGATGCTGTGTACTGACGGTGTGGGATCAGTGTTGAGTGATGCTGTGTACTGGCGGTGTGGGATCAGTGTTGAATGATGCTGTCTACTGGCGGTGTGGGATCAGTGTTGAATGATGCTGTGTACTGGCGGTGTGGGATCAGTGTTGAATGATGCTGTGTACTGGCGGTGTGGGATCAGAATTCAGTGATGCTGTGTACTGGCAGTGTGGGATCAGTGTTGAGTGATGCTGTGTACTGGCGGTGTGGGATCAGTGTTGAATGATGCTGTGTACTGGAGGGTTGGGATCAGTGTTGAATGATGCTCTGTACTGGCGTTGTGGGATCAGTGTTGAATGATGCTGTGTACTGGCGGAGTGGGATCAGTGTTGAGTGATGCTGTGTACTGGCGGTGTGGGATCAGTGTTGAATGATGCTGTGTACTGGAGGGGTGGGATCAGTGTTGAATGATGCTGTGTACTGGCGGTGTGGGATCAGTGTTGAATGATGCTGTGTACTGGCGGTGTAGGATCAGTGTTGAATGATGCTGTGTACTGGCGGTGTGGGATCAGTGTTGAATGATGCTGTGTACTGGCGGGGTGGGATCAATGTTGAATGATACTGTGTACTGGCGGTGTGGGATCAGTGTTGAATGATGCTGTGTACTGGGGGTGTGGGATCAGTGTTGAATGATGCTGTGTACTGGCGGTGTGGGATCAGTGTTGAATGATGCTGTGTACTGGCGGTGTGGGATCAGTGTTGAATGATGCTGTGTACTGGCGGTGTGGGATCAGTGTTGAATGATGCTGTGTACTGGCGGGGTGGGATCAGTGTTGAGTGATGCTGTGTACTGGCGGTGTGGGATCAGTGTTGAGTGCTGCTGTGTACTGGCGGTGTGGGATCAGTGTTGAATGATGCTGTGTTCTAGCGGTGTGGGTTCAGTGTTGAATGATGCTGTGTACTGGTGGGGTGCGATCAGTGTTGAGTGATGCTTTGTACTGGCGGTGTGGGATCAGTGTTGAATGAGGCTGTGTACTGGCGGGTTGGGATCAGTGTTGAGTGATCCTTTGTACTGGCGGTGTGGGATCAGTGTTGAATGATGCTGTGTACTGGCCGTGTGGGATCAGTGTTGAATGATGCTGTGTACTGGCGGAGTGGGATCAGTGTTCAGTGATGCTGTGTACTGGCGGTGTGGGATCAGTGTTGAATGATGCTGTGTACTGGCGGTGTGGGATCAGTGTTGAATGATGCTGTGTACTGGCGGTGTGGGATCTGTGTTGAGTGATGCTGTGTACTGGTGGTGTGGGATCAGTGTTGAGTGATGCTGTGTACTGGCGGTGTGGGATCAGTGTTGAGTGATGCTGTGTACTGGCGGTGTGGGATCAGTGTTGAATGATGCTGTGTACTGGTGGTGTGGGATCAGTGTAAATGATGCTGTGTACTGGCGGTCTGGGATCAGTGTTGAATGATGCTGTGTACTGACGGTGTGGGATCAGTGTTGAGTGATGCTGTGTACTGGCGGTGTGGGATCAGTGTTGAATGATGCTGTCTACTGGCGGTGTGGGATCAGTGTTGAATGATGCTGTGTACTGGCGGTGTGGGATCAGTGTTGAGTAATGCTGTGTACTGGTGGTGTGGGATCAGTGTTGAGTGATGCTGTGTACTGGCGGTGTGGGATCAGTGTTGAATGATGCTGTGTACTGGCCGTGTGGGATCAGTGTTGAATGGTGCGGTGTACTGGCGGTGTGGGATCAGTGTTGAATGATGCTGTGTACTGGCAGTGTGGGATCAGTGTTGAATGATGCTATGTACTGGCGGTGTGGGATCAGTGTTGAATGATGCTGTGTACTGGCGGGGTGGGATCAGTGTTGAATGATACTGTGTACTGGCGGTGTGGGATCAGTGTTGAATGATGCTGTGTACTGGCGGTGTGGGATCAGTGTTGAATGATGCTGTGTACTGGCGGTGTGGGATCAGTGTAAATGATGCTGTGTACTGGCGGTGTGGGATCCGTGTTGAATGCTGTTCTGTACTGGAGGTGTGGGTTCAGTGTTGAATGATGCTGCGTACTGGCGGTGTGGGATCAGTGTTGAGTGATGCTGTGTACTGGCGGTGTGGGATCAGTGTTGAGAGATGCTGTGTACTGGCGGTGTGGGATCAGTGTAAATGATGCTGTGTACTGGCTGTCTGGGATCAGTGTTGAATGATGCTGTGTACTGACGGTGTGGGATCAGTGTTGAGTGATGCTGTGTACTGGCGGTGTGGGATCAGTGTTGAATGATGCTGTCTACTGGCGGTGTGGGATCAGTGTTGAATGATGCTGTGTACTGGCGGTGTGGGATCAGTGTTGAATGATGCTGTGTACTGGCGGTGTGGGATCAGAATTCAGTGATGCTGTGTACTGGCAGTGTGGGATCAGTGTTGAGTGATGCTGTGTACTGGCGGTGTGGGATCAGTGTTGAATGATGCTGTGTACTGGAGGGTTGGGATCAGTGTTGAATGATGCTCTGTACTGGCGTTGTGGGATCAGTGTTGAATGATGCTGTGTACTGGCGGAGTGGGATCAGTGTTGAGTGATGCTGTGTACTGGCGGTGTGGGATCAGTGTTGAATGATGCTGTGTACTGGAGGGGTGGGATCAGTGTTGAATGATGCTGTTTACTGGCGGGGTGGGATCAGTGTAAATGATGCTGTGTACTGGCGGTGTGGGATCCGTATTGAATGCTGTTCTGTACTGGAGGTGTGGGTTCAGTGTTGAATGATGCTGCGTACTGGCGGTGTGGGATCAGTGTTGAGTGATGCTGTGTACTGGCGGTGTGGGATCAGTGTAAATGATGCTGTGTACTGGCGGTCTGGGATCAGTGTTGAATGATGCTGTGTACTGACGGTGTGGGATCAGTGTTGAGTGATGCTGTGTACTGGCGGTGTGGGATCAGTGTTGAATGATGCTGTGTACTGGCGGTGTGGGATCAGTGTTGAGTTATGCTGTGTACTGGTGATGTGGGATCAGTGTTGAGTGATGCTATGTACTGGCGGTGTGGGATCAGTGTTGAGTTATGCTGTGTACTGGCGGTGTGGGATCAGTGTTGAATGATGCTGTGTACTGGCGGTGTGGGATCAGTGTTGAATGATGCTGTGTACTGGCGGTGTGGGATTAGTGTTGAGTGATGCTGTGTACTGGCGGTGTGGGATCAGTGTTGAATGATGCTGTGTACTGGAGGTGTGGGATCAGTGTGGAATGATGCTGTGTACAGGCAGTGTGGGATCAGTTTTGATTGATGCTATGTACTGGCGGTGTGGGATCAGTGTTGAATGATGCTGTGTACCGGCGGTGTGGGATCAGTGTTGAATGATGCTGTGTACTGGCGGTGTAGGATCAGTGTTGAATGATGCTGTGTACTGGCGGTGTGGGATCAGTGTTGAATGATGCTGTGTACTGGCGGGGTGGGATCAATGTTGAATGATACTGTGTACTGGCGGTGTGGGATCAGTGTTGAATGATGCTGTGTACTGGGGGTGTGGGATCAGTGTTGAATGATGCTGTGTACTGGCGGTGTGGGATCAGTGTTGAATGATGCTGTGTACTGGCGGTGTGGGATCAGTGTTGAATGATGCTGTGTACAGGCGGTGTGGGATCAGTGTTGAATGATGCTGTGTACTGGCGGGGTGGGATCAGTGTTGAGTGATGCTGTGTACTGGCGGTGTGGGATCAGTGTTGAGTGCTGCTGTGTACTGGCGGTGTGGGATCAGTGTTGAATGATGCTGTGTTCTAGCGGTGTGGGTTCAGTGTTGAATGATGCTGTGTACTGGTGGGGTGCGATCAGTGCTGAGTGATGCTTTGTACTGGCGGTGTGGGATCAGTGTTGAATGAGGCTGTGTACTGGCGGGTTGGGATCAGTGTTGAGTGATCCTTTGTACTGGCGGTGTGGGATCAGTGTTGAATGATGCTGTGTACTGGCCGTGTGGGATCAGTGTTGAATGATGCTGTGTACTGGCGGAGTGGGATCAGTGTTCAGTGATGCTGTGTACTGGCGGTGTGGGATCAGTGTTGAATGATGCTGTGTACTGGCGGTGTGGGATCAGTGTTGAGTGATGCTGTGTACTGGCAGTGTCGGATCAGTGTTGAATGATGCTGTGTACTGGCGGTGTGGGATCAGTGTTGAATGATGCTGTGTACTGGCGGTGTGGGATCAGTGTTGAATGCTGCTATCTACTGGCGGTGTGGGATCAGTGTTGAAAGATGCTGTGTACTGGCGGTGTGGGATCAGTGTTGAATGATGCTGTGTACTGGCGGTGTGGGATCAGTGTTGAATGATGCTGTGTACTGGCGGTGAGGGATCAGTGTTGAATGATGCTGTGTACTGGCGGTGTGGGATCAGTGTTGAATGATGCTGTGTACTGGCGGGGTGGGATCAGTGTTGAATGATACTGTGTACTGGCTGTGTGGGATCAGTGTTGAATGATGCTGTGTAATGGCTGTGTGGGATCAGTTTTGAATGACGCAGTGTACTGGCGGTGTGGAATCAGGGTTGAATGATGCTGTGTACTGGCGGTGTGGGATCAGTGTTGAATGATGCTGTGTACTGGCGGTGTAGGATCAGTGTTGAATGATGCTGTGTACTGGCGGGGTCGGATCAGTGTTGAATGATACTGTGTACTGGCGGTGTGGGATCAGTGTTGAATGATGCTATGTACTGGCGGTGTGGGATCAGTGTTGAATGATGCTGTGTACTGGCGGTGTGGGATCAGTGTTGAATGATGCTGCGTACTGGCGGTGTGGGATCAGTGTTGAATGATGCTGTGTACTGGCGATGTGGGATCAGTGTTGAATGATGCTGTGTACTGGCGGTGTGGGATAAGTGTTGAGTGATGCTTTGTACTGGCGGTGTGGGATCTGTGTTGAGTGATGCTGTGTACTGGTGGTGTGGGATCAGTGTTGAGTGATGCTGTGTACTGGCGGTGTGGGATCAGTGTTGAATGATGCTGTGTACTGGCGGTGTGGGATCAGTGTTGAGTGATGCTGTGTACTGGCGGTATGGGATCAGTGTTGAATGATGCTGTGTACTGATGGTGTGGGATCTGTGTTGAGTGATGCTGTGTACTGGCGGTGTGGGATCAGTGTTGAATGGTGCTGTGTACTGGCGGTGTGGGATCAGTGTTGAATGATGCTGTGTACTGGCGGGGTGCGATCACTGTTGAATGATGTTGTGTACTGGCGGTGTGGGATCAGTGTTGAATGGTGCTGTGTACTGGCGGTGTGGGATCAGTGTTGAATGATGCTGTGTACTGGAGGTGTGGGATCAGTGTTGAATGATGCTATGTACTGGCGGTGTGGGATCAGTGTTGAATGATGCTGTGTACTGGCCGTGTGGGATCAGTGTTGAATGATGCTGTGTACTGGCGGTGTAGGATCAGTGTTGAATGATGCTGTGTACTGGCGGTGTGGGATCAGTGTTGAATGATGCTGTGTACTGGCGGGGTGGGATCAGTGTTGAATGATACTGTGTACTGGCGGTGTGGGATCAGTGTTGAATGCTGCTGTGTACTGGGGGTGTGGGATCAGTGTTGAATGATGCTGTGTACTGGCGGTGTGGGATCAGTGTTGAATGATGCTGTGTACTGGCGGTGTGGGATCAGTGTTGAATGATGCTGTGTACTGGCGGGGTGGGATCAGTGTTGAATGATGCTGTGTACTGGTGGTGTGGGATCAGTGTTGAATGATGCTGTGTACTGGCGGGGTGGGATCAGTGTTGAGTGATGCTGTGTACTGGCCGTGTGGGATCAGTGTTGAATGGTGCTGTGTACTGGCGGTGTGGGATCAGTGTTCAATGATGCTGTGTACTGGCAGTGTGGGATCAGTGTTGAATGATGCTATGTACTGGCGGTGTGGGATCAGAGTTGAATGATGCTGTGTACCGGCGGTGTGGGATCAGTGTTGAATGATGCTGTGTACTGGCGGTGTAGGATCAGTGTTGAATGATGCTGTGTACTGGCGGTGTGGGATCAGTGTTGAATGATGCTGTGTACTGGCGGGGTGGGATCAGTGTTGAATGATACTGTGTACTGGCGGTGTGGGATCAGTGTGGAATGATGCTGTGTACTGGGGGTGTGGGATCAGTGTTGAATGATGCTGTGTACTGGCGGTGTGGAATCAGTGTTGAATGATGTTGTGTACTGGCGGTGTGGGATCAGTGTTGAATGATGCTGTGTACTGGCGGGGTGGGATCAGTACTGAGTGATGCTGTGTACTGGCGGTGTGGGATCAGTGTTGAGTGCTGCTGTGTACTGGCGGTGTGGGATCAGTGTTGAATGATGCTGTGTTCTAGCGGTGTGGGTTCAGTGTTGAATGATACTGTGTACTGGCGGGGTGCGATCAGTGTTGAGTGATGCTTTGTACTGGCGGTGTGGGATCAGTGTTGAATGAGGCTGTGTACTGGCGGGTTGGGATCAGTGTTGAGTGATCCTGTGTACTGGCTGTGTGGGATCAGTGTTGAATGATGCTGTGTAATGGCTGTGTGGGATCAGTGTTGAATGATGCTGTGTACTGGCGGAGTGGGATCAGTGTTCAGTGATGCTGTGTACTGGCGGTGTGGGATCAGTGTTGAATGATGCTGTGTACTGGCGGTGTGGGATCAGTGTTGAGTGATGCTGTGTACTGGCTGTGTGGGATCAGTGTTGAATGATGCTGTGTACTGGCGGAGTGGGATCAGTGTTCAGTGATGCTGTGTACTGGCGGTGTGGGATCAGTGTTGAATGATGCTGTGTACTGGCGGTGTGGGATCAGTGTTGAGTGATGCTGTGTACTGGCAGTGTCGGATCAGTGTTGAATGATGCTGTGTACTGGCGGTGTGGGATCAGTGTTGAATGATGCTGTGTACTGGCGGTGTGGGATCAGTGTTGAATGCTGCTATCTACTGGCGGTGTGGGATCAGTGTTGAAAGATGCTGTGTACTGGCGGTGTGGGATCAGTGTTGAATGATGCTGTGTACTGGCGGTGTGGGATCAGTGTTGAATGATGCTGTGTACTGGCGGTGAGGGATCAGTGTTGAATGATGCTGTGTACTGGCGGTGTGGGATCAGTGTTGAATGATGCTGTGTACTGGCGGGGTGGGATCAGTGTTGAATGATACTGTGTACTGGCTGTGTGGGATCAGTGTTGATTGATGCTGTGTAATGGCTGTGTGGGATCAGTTTTGAATGACGCAGTGTACTGGCGGTGTGGAATCAGGGTTGAATGATGCTGTGTACTGGCGGTGTGGGATCAGTGTTGAATGATGCTGTGTACTGGCGGTGTAGGATCAGTGTTGAATGATGCTGTGTACTGGCGGGGTCGGATCAGTGTTGAATGATACTGTGTACTGGCGGTGTGGGATCAGTGTTGAATGATGCTATGTACTGGCGGTGTGGGATCAGTGTTGAATGATGCTGTGTACTGGCGGTGTGGGATCAGTGTTGAATGATGCTGCGTACTGGCGGTGTGGGATCAGTGTTGAATGATGCTGTGTACTGGCGATGTGGGATCAGTGTTGAATGATGCTGTGTACTGGCGGTGTGGGATAAGTGTTGAGTGATGCTTTGTACTGGCGGTGTGGGATCTGTGTTGAGTGATGCTGTGTACTGGTGGTGTGGGATCAGTGTTGAGTGATGCTGTGTACTGGCGGTGTGGGATCAGTGTTGAATGATGCTGTGTACTGGCGGTGTGGGATCAGTGTTGAGTGATGCTGTGTACTGGCGGTATGGGATCAGTGTTGAATGATGCTGTGTACTGATGGTGTGGGATCTGTGTTGAGTGATGCTGTGTACTGGCGGTGTGGGATCAGTGTTGAATGGTGCTGTGTACTGGCGGTGTGGGATCAGTGTTGAATGATGCTGTGTACTGGCGGGGTGCGATCACTGTTGAATGATGTTGTGTACTGGCGGTGTGGGATCAGTGTTGAATGGTGCTGTGTACTGGCGGTGTGGGATCAGTGTTGAATGATGCTGTGTACTGGAGGTGTGGGATCAGTGTTGAATGATGCTATGTACTGGCGGTGTGGGATCAGTGTTGAATGATGCTGTGCACTGGCCGTGTGGGATCAGTGTTGAATGATGCTGTGTACTGGCGGTGTAGGATCAGTGTTGAATGATGCTGTGTACTGGCGGTGTGGGATCAGTGTTGAATGATGCTGTGTACTGGCGGGGTGGGATCAGTGTTGAATGATACTGTGTACTGGCGGTGTGGGATCAGTGTTGAATGCTGCTGTGTACTGGGGGTGTGGGATCAGTGTTGAATGATGCTGTGTACTGGCGGTGTGGGATCAGTGTTGAATGATGCTGTGTACTGGCGGTGTGGGATCAGTGTTGAATGATGCTGTGTACTGGCGGGGTGGGATCAGTGTTGAATGATGCTGTGTACTGGTGGTGTGGGATCAGTGTTGAATGATGCTGTGTACTGGCGGGGTGGGATCAGTGTTGAGTGATGCTGTGTACTGGCCGTGTGGGATCAGTGTTGAATGGTGCTGTGTACTGGCGGTGTGGGATCAGTGTTCAATGATGCTGTGTACTGGCAGTGTGGGATCAGTGTTGAATGATGCTATGTACTGGCGGTGTGGGATCAGAGTTGAATGATGCTGTGTACCGGCGGTGTGGGATCAGTGTTGAATGATGCTGTGTACTGGCGGTGTAGGATCAGTGTTGAATGATGCTGTGTACTGGCGGTGTGGGATCAGTGTTGAATGATGCTGTGTACTGGCGGGGTGGGATCAGTGTTGAATGATACTGTGTACTGGCGGTGTGGGATCAGTGTTGAATGATGCTGTGTACTGGGGGTGTGGGATCAGTGTTGAATGATGCTGTGTACTGGCGGTGTGGAATCAGTGTTGAATGATGTTGTGTACTGGCGGTGTGGGATCAGTGTTGAATGATGCTGTGTACTGGCGGGGTGGGATCAGTACTGAGTGATGCTGTGTACTGGCGGTGTAGGATCAGTGTTGAATGATGCTGTGTACTGGCGGGGTCGGATCAGTGTTGAATGATACTGTGTACTGGCGGTGTGGGATCAGTGTTGAATGATGCTATGTACTGGCGGTGTGGGATCAGTGTTGAATGATGCTGTGTACTGGCGGTGTGGGATCAGTGTTGAATGATGCTGCGTACTGGCGGTGTGGGATCAGTGTTGAATGATGCTGTGTACTGGCGATGTGGGATCAGTGTTGAATGATGCTGTGTACTGGCGGTGTGGGATAAGTGTTGAGTGATGCTTTGTACTGGCGGTGTGGGATCTGTGTTGAGTGATGCTGTGTACTGGTGGTGTGGGATCAGTGTTGAGTGATGCTGTGTACTGGCGGTGTGGGATCAGTGTTGAATGATGCTGTGTACTGGCGGTGTGGGATCAGTGTTGAGTGATGCTGTGTACTGGCGGTATGGGATCAGTGTTGAATGATGCTGTGTACTGATGGTGTGGGATCTGTGTTGAGTGATGCTGTGTACTGGCGGTGTGGGATCAGTGTTGAATGGTGCTGTGTACTGGCGGTGTGGGATCAGTGTTGAATGATGCTGTGTACTGGCGGGGTGCGATCACTGTTGAATGATGTTGTGTACTGGCGGTGTGGGATCAGTGTTGAATGGTGCTGTGTACTGGCGGTGTGGGATCAGTGTTGAATGATGCTGTGTACTGGAGGTGTGGGATCAGTGTTGAATGATGCTATGTACTGGCGGTGTGGGATCAGTGTTGAATGATGCTGTGCACTGGCCGTGTGGGATCAGTGTTGAATGATGCTGTGTACTGGCGGTGTAGGATCAGTGTTGAATGATGCTGTGTACTGGCGGTGTGGGATCAGTGTTGAATGATGCTGTGTACTGGCGGGGTGGGATCAGTGTTGAATGATACTGTGTACTGGCGGTGTGGGATCAGTGTTGAATGCTGCTGTGTACTGGGGGTGTGGGATCAGTGTTGAATGATGCTGTGTACTGGCGGTGTGGGATCAGTGTTGAATGATGCTGTGTACTGGCGGTGTGGGATCAGTGTTGAATGATGCTGTGTACTGGCGGGGTGGGATCAGTGTTGAATGATGCTGTGTACTGGTGGTGTGGGATCAGTGTTGAATGATGCTGTGTACTGGCGGGGTGGGATCAGTGTTGAGTGATGCTGTGTACTGGCCGTGTGGGATCAGTGTTGAATGGTGCTGTGTACTGGCGGTGTGGGATCAGTGTTCAATGATGCTGTGTACTGGCAGTGTGGGATCAGTGTTGAATGATGCTATGTACTGGCGGTGTGGGATCAGAGTTGAATGATGCTGTGTACCGGCGGTGTGGGATCAGTGTTGAATGATGCTGTGTACTGGCGGTGTAGGATCAGTGTTGAATGATGCTGTGTACTGGCGGTGTGGGATCAGTGTTGAATGATGCTGTGTACTGGCGGGGTGGGATCAGTGTTGAATGATACTGTGTACTGGCGGTGTGGGATCAGTGTTGAATGATGCTGTGTACTGGGGGTGTGGGATCAGTGTTGAATGATGCTGTGTACTGGCGGTGTGGAATCAGTGTTGAATGATGTTGTGTACTGGCGGTGTGGGATCAGTGTTGAATGATGCTGTGTACTGGCGGGGTGGGATCAGTACTGAGTGATGCTGTGTACTGGCGGTGTGGGATCAGTGTTGAGTGCTGCTGTGTACTGGCGGTGTGGGATCAGTGTTGAATGATGCTGTGTTCTAGCGGTGTGGGTTCAGTGTTGAATGATACTGTGTACTGGCGGGGTGCGATCAGTGTTGAGTGATGCTTTGTACTGGCGGTGTGGGATCAGTGTTGAATGAGGCTGTGTACTGGCGGGTTGGGATCAGTGTTGAGTGATCCTGTGTACTGGCGGTGTGGGATCAGTGTTGAATGATGCTGTGTACTGGCGGTGTGGGATCAGTGTTCAGTGATGCTGTGTACTGGCGGTGTGGGATCAGTGTTGAATGATGCTGTGTACTGGCGGTGTGGGATCAGTGTTGAGCGATGCTGTGTACTGGCGGTGTGGGATCAGTGTTGAATGAGGCTGTGTACTGGCGGGTTGGGATCAGTGTTGAGTGATGCTGTGTACTGGCGGTGTGGGATCAGTGTTGAATGATGCTGTGTACTGGCGGTGTGGGATCAGTGTTCAGTGATGCTGTGTACTGGCGGTGTGGGATCAGTGTTGAATGATGCTGTGTACTGGCGGTGTGGGATCAGTGTTGAGCGATGCTGTGTACTGGCGGTGTGGGATCAGTGTTGAATGATGCTGTGTACTGGCGGTGTGGGATCAGTGTTGAATGATGCTGTGTACTGGCAGTGTGGGTCAGTGTTGAATGCTGCTATGTACTGGCGGTGTGGGATCAGTGTTGAATGCTGCTATGTACTGGCGGTGTGGGATCAGTGTTGAATGCTGCTATGTACTGGCGGTGTGGGATCAGTGTTGAAAGATGCTGTGTACTGGCGGTGTGGGATCAGTGTTGAATGATGCTGTGTACTGGCGGTGTGGGATCCGTGTTGAATGCTGTTCTGTACTGGAGGTGTGGGTTCAGTGTTGAATGATGCTGCGTACTGGCGGTGTGGGATCAGTGTTGAGTGATGCTGTGTACTGGCGGTGTGGGATCAGTGTTGAGAGATGCTGTGTACTGGCGGTGTGGGATCAGTGTAAATGATGCTGTGTACTGGCTGTCTGGGATCAGTGTTGAATGATGCTGTGTACTGACGGTGTGGGATCAGTGTTGAGTGATGCTGTGTACTGGCGGTGTGGGATCAGTGTTGAATGATGCTGTCTACTGGCGGTGTGGGATCAGTGTTGAATGATGCTGTGTACTGGCGGTGTGGGATCAGTGTTGAATGATGCTGTGTACTGGCGGTGTGGGATCAGTGTTCAGTGATGCTGTGTACTGGCAGTGTGGGATCAGTGTTGAGTGATGCTGTGTACTGGCGGTGTGGGATCAGTGTTGAATGATGCTGTGTACTGGAGGGTTGGGATCAGTGTTGAATGATGCTCTGTACTGCCGTTGTGGGATCAGTGTTGAATGATGCTGTGTACTGGCGGAGTGGGATCAGTGTTGAGTGATGCTGTGTACTGGCGGTGTGGGATCAGTGTTGAATGATGCTGTGTACTGGAGGGGTGGGATCAGTGTTGAATGATGCTGTTTACTGGCGGGGTGGGATCAGTGTAAATGATGCTGTGTACTGGCGGTGTGGGATCCGTATTGAATGCTGTTCTGTACTGGAGGTGTGGGTTCAGTGTTGAATGATGCTGCGTACTGGCGGTGTGGGATCAGTGTTGAGTGATGCTGTGTACTGGCGGTGTGGGATCAGTGTAAATGATGCTGTGTACTGGCGGTCTGGGATCAGTGTTGAATGATGCTGTGTACTGACGGTGTGGGATCAGTGCTGAGTGATGCTGTGTACTGGCGGTGTGGGATCAGTGTTGAATGATGCTGTGTACTGGCGGTGTGGGATCAGTGTTGAATGATGCTGTGTACTGGCCGTGTGGGATCAGTGTTGAATGGTGCGGTGTACTGGCGGTGTGGGATCAGTGTTGAATGATGCTGTGTACAGGCAGTGTGGGATCAGTTTTGATTGATGCTATGTACTGGCGGTGTGGGATCAGTGTTGAATGATGCTGTGTACCGGCGGTGTGGGATCAGTGTTGAATGATGCTGTGTACTGGCGGTGTAGGATCAGTGTTGAATGATGCTGTGTACTGGCGGTGTGGGATCAGTGTTGAATGATGCTGTGTACTGGCGGGGTGGGATCAATGTTGAATGATACTGTGTACTGGCGGTGTGGGATCAGTGTTGAATGATGCTGTGTACTGGGGGTGTGGGATCAGTGTTGAATGATGCTGTGTACTTTCGGTGTGGGATCAGTGTTGAATGATGCTGTGTACTGGCGGTGTGGGATCAGTGTTGAATGATGCTGTGTACAGGCGGTGTGGGATCAGTGTTGAATGATGCTGTGTACTGGCGGGGTGGGATCAGTGTTGAGTGATGCTGTGTACTGGCGGTGTGGGATCAGTGTTGAGTGCTGCTGTGTACTGGCGGTGTGGGATCAGTGTTGAATGATGCTGTGTTCTAGCGGTGTGGGTTCAGTGTTGAATGATGCTGTGTACTGGTGGGGTGCGATCAGTGCTGAGTGATGCTTTGTACTGGCGGTGTGGGATCAGTGTTGAATGAGGCTGTGTACTGGCGGGTTGGGATCAGTGTTGAGTGATCCTTTGTACTGGCGGTGTGGGATCAGTGTTGAATGATGCTGTGTACTGGCCGTGTGGGATCAGTGTTGAATGATGCTGTGTACTGGCGGAGTGGGATCAGTGTTCAGTGATGCTGTGTACTGGCGGTGTGGGATCAGTGTTGAATGATGCTGTGTACTGGCGGTGTGGGATCAGTGTTGAGTGATGCTGTGTACTGGCAGTGTCGGATCAGTGTTGAATGATGCTGTGTACTGGCGGTGTGGGATCAGTGTTGAATGATGCTGTGTACTGGCGGTGTGGGATCAGTGTTGAATGCTGCTATCTACTGGCGGTGTGGGATCAGTGTTGAAAGATGCTGTGTACTGGCGGTGTGGGATCAGTGTTGAATGATGCTGTGTACTGGCGGTGTGGGATCAGTGTTGAATGATGCTGTGTACTGGCGGTGAGGGATCAGTGTTGAATGATGCTGTGTACTGGCGGTGTGGGATCAGTGTTGAATGATGCTGTGTACTGGCGGGGTGGGATCAGTGTTGAATGATACTGTGTACTGGCTGTGTGGGATCAGTGTTGAATGATGCTGTGTAATGGCTGTGTGGGATCAGTTTTGAATGACGCAGTGTACTGGCGGTGTGGAATCAGGGTTGAATGATGCTGTGTACTGGCGGTGTGGGATCAGTGTTGAATGATGCTGTGTACTGGCGGTGTAGGATCAGTGTTGAATGATGCTGTGTACTGGCGGGGTCGGATCAGTGTTGAATGATACTGTGTACTGGCGGTGTGGGATCAGTGTTGAATGATGCTATGTACTGGCGGTGTGGGATCAGTGTTGAATGATGCTGTGTACTGGCGGTGTGGGATCAGTGTTGAATGATGCTGCGTACTGGCGGTGTGGGATCAGTGTTGAATGATGCTGTGTACTGGCGATGTGGGATCAGTGTTGAATGATGCTGTGTACTGGCGGTGTGGGATAAGTGTTGAGTGATGCTTTGTACTGGCGGTGTGGGATCTGTGTTGAGTGATGCTGTGTACTGGTGGTGTGGGATCAGTGTTGAGTGATGCTGTGTACTGGCGGTGTGGGATCAGTGTTGAATGATGCTGTGTACTGGCGGTGTGGGATCAGTGTTGAGTGATGCTGTGTACTGGCGGTATGGGATCAGTGTTGAATGATGCTGTGTACTGATGGTGTGGGATCTGTGTTGAGTGATGCTGTGTACTGGCGGTGTGGGATCAGTGTTGAATGGTGCTGTGTACTGGCGGTGTGGGATCAGTGTTGAATGATGCTGTGTACTGGCGGGGTGCGATCACTGTTGAATGATGTTGTGTACTGGCGGTGTGGGATCAGTGTTGAATGGTGCTGTGTACTGGCGGTGTGGGATCAGTGTTGAATGATGCTGTGTACTGGAGGTGTGGGATCAGTGTTGAATGATGCTATGTACTGGCGGTGTGGGATCAGTGTTGAATGATGCTGTGTACTGGCCGTGTGGAATCAGTGTTGAATGATGCTGTGTACTGGCGGTGTAGGATCAGTGTTGAATGATGCTGTGTACTGGCGGTGTGGGATCAGTGTTGAATGATGCTGTGTACTGGCGGGGTGGGATCAGTGTTGAATGATACTGTGTACTGGCGGTGTGGGATCAGTGTTGAATGCTGCTGTGTACTGGGGGTGTGGGATCAGTGTTGAATGATGCTGTGTACTGGCGGTGTGGGATCAGTGTTGAATGATGCTGTGTACTGGCGGTGTGGGATCAGTGTTGAATGATGCTGTGTACTGGCGGGGTGGGATCAGTGTTGAATGATGCTGTGTACTGGTGGTGTGGGATCAGTGTTGAATGATGCTGTGTACTGGCGGGGTGGGATCAGTGTTGAGTGATGCTGTGTACTGGCCGTGTGGGATCAGTGTTGAATGGTGCTGTGTACTGGCGGTGTGGGATCAGTGTTCAATGATGCTGTGTACTGGCAGTGTGGGATCAGTGTTGAATGATGCTATGTACTGGCGGTGTGGGATCAGAGTTGAATGATGCTGTGTACCGGCGGTGTGGGATCAGTGTTGAATGATGCTGTGTACTGGCGGTGTAGGATCAGTGTTGAATGATGCTGTGTACTGGCGGTGTGGGATCAGTGTTGAATGATGCTGTGTACTGGCGGGGTGGGATCAGTGTTGAATGATACTGTGTACTGGCGGTGTGGGATCAGTGTTGAATGATGCTGTGTACTGGGGGTGTGGGATCAGTGTTGAATGATGCTGTGTACTGGCGGTGTGGAATCAGTGTTGAATGATGTTGTGTACTGGCGGTGTGGGATCAGTGTTGAATGATGCTGTGTACTGGCGGGGTGGGATCAGTACTGAGTGATGCTGTGTACTGGCGGTGTGGGATCAGTGTTGAGTGCTGCTGTGTACTGGCGGTGTGGGATCAGTGTTGAATGATGCTGTGTTCTAGCGGTGTGGGTTCAGTGTTGAATGATACTGTGTACTGGCGGGGTGCGATCAGTGTTGAGTGATGCTTTGTACTGGCGGTGTGGGATCAGTGTTGAATGAGGCTGTGTACTGGCGGGTTGGGATCAGTGTTGAGTGATCCTGTGTACTGGCTGTGTGGGATCAGTGTTGAATGATGCTGTGTAATGGCTGTGTGGGATCAGTGTTGAATGATGCTGTGTACTGGCGGAGTGGGATCAGTGTTCAGTGATGCTGTGTACTGGCGGTGTGGGATCAGTGTTGAATGATGCTGTGTACTGGCGGTGTGGGATCAGTGTTGAGTGATGCTGTGTACTGGCTGTGTGGGATCAGTGTTGAATGATGCTGTGTACTGGCGGAGTGGGATCAGTGTTCAGTGATGCTGTGTACTGGCGGTGTGGGATCAGTGTTGAATGATGCTGTGTACTGGCGGTGTGGGATCAGTGTTGAGTGATGCTGTGTACTGGCAGTGTCGGATCAGTGTTGAATGATGCTGTGTACTGGCGGTGTGGGATCAGTGTTGAATGATGCTGTGTACTGGCGGTGTGGGATCAGTGTTGAATGCTGCTATCTACTGGCGGTGTGGGATCAGTGTTGAAAGATGCTGTGTACTGGCGGTGTGGGATCAGTGTTGAATGATGCTGTGTACTGGCGGTGTGGGATCAGTGTTGAATGATGCTGTGTACTGGCGGTGAGGGATCAGTGTTGAATGATGCTGTGTACTGGCGGTGTGGGATCAGTGTTGAATGATGCTGTGTACTGGCGGGGTGGGATCAGTGTTGAATGATACTGTGTACTGGCTGTGTGGGATCAGTGTTGAATGATGCTGTGTAATGGCTGTGTGGGATCAGTTTTGAATGACGCAGTGTACTGGCGGTGTGGAATCAGGGTTGAATGATGCTGTGTACTGGCGGTGTGGGATCAGTGTTGAATGATGCTGTGTACTGGCGGTGTAGGATCAGTGTTGAATGATGCTGTGTACTGGCGGGGTCGGATCAGTGTTGAATGATACTGTGTACTGGCGGTGTGGGATCAGTGTTGAATGATGCTATGTACTGGCGGTGTGGGATCAGTGTTGAATGATGCTGTGTACTGGCGGTGTGGGATCAGTGTTGAATGATGCTGCGTACTGGCGGTGTGGGATCAGTGTTGAATGATGCTGTGTACTGGCGATGTGGGATCAGTGTTGAATGATGCTGTGTACTGGCGGTGTGGGATAAGTGTTGAGTGATGCTTTGTACTGGCGGTGTGGGATCTGTGTTGAGTGATGCTGTGTACTGGTGGTGTGGGATCAGTGTTGAGTGATGCTGTGTACTGGCGGTGTGGGATCAGTGTTGAATGATGCTGTGTACTGGCGGTGTGGGATCAGTGTTGAGTGATGCTGTGTACTGGCGGTATGGGATCAGTGTTGAATGATGCTGTGTACTGATGGTGTGGGATCTGTGTTGAGTGATGCTGTGTACTGGCGGTGTGGGATCAGTGTTGAATGGTGCTGTGTACTGGCGGTATGGGATCAGTGTTGAATGATGCTGTGTACTGGCGGGGTGCGATCACTGTTGAATGATGTTGTGTACTGGCGGTGTGGGATCAGTGTTGAATGGTGCTGTGTACTGGCGGTGTGGGATCAGTGTTGAATGATGCTGTGTACTGGAGGTGTGGGATCAGTGTTGAATGATACTATGTACTGGCGGTGTGGGATCAGTGTTGAATGATGCTGTGTACTGGCCGTGTGGGATCAGTGTTGAATGATGCTGTGTACTGGCGGTGTAGGATCAGTGTTGAATGATGCTGTGTACTGGCGGTGTGGGATCAGTGTTGAATGATGCTGTGTACTGGCGGGGTGGGATCAGTGTTGAATGATACTGTGTACTGGCGGTGTGGGATCAGTGTTGAATGCTGCTGTGTACTGGGGGTGTGGGATCAGTGTTGAATGATGCTGTGTACTGGCGGTGTGGGATCAGTGTTGAATGATGCTGTGTACTGGCGGTGTGGGATCAGTGTTGAATGATGCTGTGTACTGGCGGGGTGGGATCAGTGTTGAATGATGCTGTGTACTGGTGGTGTGGGATCAGTGTTGAATGATGCTGTGTACTGGCGGGGTGGGATCAGTGTTGAGTGATGCTGTGTACTGGCCGTGTGGGATCAGTGTTGAATGGTGCTGTGTACTGGCGGTGTGGGATCAGTGTTCAATGATGCTGTGTACTGGCAGTATGGGATCAGTGTTGAATGATGCTATGTACTGGCGGTGTGGGATCAGAGTTGAATGATGCTGTGTACCGGCGGTGTGGGATCAGTGTTGAATGATGCTGTGTACTGGCGGTGTAGGATCAGTGTTGAATGATGCTGTGTACTGGCGGTGTGGGATCAGTGTTGAATGATGCTGTGTACTGGCGGGGTGGGATCAGTGTTGAATGATACTGTGTACTGGCGGTGTGGGATCAGTGTTGAATGATGCTGTGTACTGGGGGTGTGGGATCAGTGTTGAATGATGCTGTGTACTGGCGGTGTGGAATCAGTGTTGAATGATGTTGTGTACTGGCGCTGTGGGATCAGTGTTGAATGATGCTGTGTACTGGCGGGGTGGGATCAGTACTGAGTGATGCTGTGTACTGGCGGTGTGGGATCAGTGTTGAGTGCTGCTGTGTACTGGCGGTGTGGGATCAGTGTTGAATGATGCTGTGTTCTAGCGGTGTGGGTTCAGTGTTGAATGATACTGTGTACTGGCGGGGTGCGATCAGTGTTGAGTGATGCTTTGTACTGGCGGTGTGGGATCAGTGTTGAATGAGGCTGTGTACTGGCGGGTTGGGATCAGTGTTGAGTGATCCTGTGTACTGGCGGTGTGGGATCAGTGTTGAATGATGCTGTGTACTGGCGGTGTGGGATCAGTGTTCAGTGATGCTGTGTACTGGCGGTGTGGGATCAGTGTTGAATGATGCTGTGTACTGGCGGTGTGGGATCAGTGTTGAGCGATGCTGTGTACTGGCGGTGTGGGATCAGTGTTGAATGAGGCTGTGTACTGGCGGGTTGGGATCAGTGTTGAGTGATGCTGTGTACTGGCGGTGTGGGATCAGTGTTGAATGATGCTGTGTACTGGCGGTGTGGGATCAGTGTTCAGTGATGCTGTGTACTGGCGGTGTGGGATCAGTGTTGAATGATGCTGTGTACTGGCGGTGTGGGATCAGTGTTGAGCGATGCTGTGTACTGGCGGTGTGGGATCAGTGTTGAATGATGCTGTGTACTGGCGGTGTGGGATCAGTGTTGAATGATGCTGTGTACTGGCAGTGTGGGTCAGTGTTGAATGCTGCTATGTACTGGCGGTGTGGGATCAGTGTTGAATGCTGCTATGTACTGGCGGTGTGGGATCAGTGTTGAATGCTGCTATGTACTGGCGGTGTGGGATCAGTGTTGAAAGATGCTGTGTACTGGCGGTGTGGGATCAGTGTTGAATGATGCTGTGTACTGGCGGTGTGGGATCAGTGTTGAATGCTGCTATGTACTGGCGGTGTGGGATCAGTGTTGAAAGATGCAGTGTACTCGCGGTGTGGGATCAGTGTTGAATGATGCTGTGTACTGGCGGTGTGGGTTCAGTGTTGAATGATGCTGTGTACTGGCGGGGTGCGATCAGTGTTGAGTGATGCTTTGTACTGGGGGTGTGGGATCAGTGTTGAATGATGCTGTGTACTGGCGGTGTGGAATCAGTGTTGAATGATGTTGTGTACTGGCGGTGTGGGATCAGTGTTGAATGATGCTGTGTACTGGCGGGGTGGGATCAGTGCTGAGTGATGCTGTGTACTGGCGGTGTGGGATCAGTGTTGAGTGCTGCTGTGTACTGGCGGTGTGGGATCAGTGTTGAATGATGCTGTGTTCTAGCGGTGTGGGTTCAGTGTTGAATGATACTGTGTACTGGCGGGGTGCGATCAGTGTTGAGTGATGCTTTGTACTGGAGGTGTGGGATCAGTGTTGAATGAGGCTGTGTACTGGCGGGTTGGGATCAGTGTTGAGTGATCCTGTGTACTGGCGGTTTGGGATCAGTGTTGAATGATGCTGTGTACTGGCGGGGTGGGATCAGTGTTGAATGATGCTGTGTACTGGCGGTGTGGGATCAGTGTTGAATGATGCTGTGTACTGGCGGTGCGGGATCAGTGTTGAATGATGCTGTGTACTGGCGGTCTGGGATCCGTGTTGAATGATGCTGTGTACTGGCGGTGTGGGATCAGTGTTGAATGATTCTGTGTACTGGCGGTGTGGGATCAGTGTTGAATGATGCTGTGTACTGACGAGGTGGGATCAGTGTTGAGTGATGCTGTGTACTGGCGGTGTGGGATCAGTGTTGAGTGATGCTGTGTACTGGCGGGCTGTGATCAGTGTTGAGTGATCCTGTGTACTGGCGGTGTGGGATCAGTGTTGAATGAGGCTGTGTACTGGCGGGTTGGGATCAGTGTTGAGTGATCCTGTGTACTGGCGGTTTGGGATCAGTGTTGAATGATGCTGTGTACTGGCGGGGTGGGATCAGTGTTGAATGATGCTGTGTACTGGCGGTGTGGGATCAGTGTTGAATGATGCTGTGTACTGGCGGTGCGGGATCAGTGTTGAATGATGCTGTGTACTGGCGGTCTGGGATCAGTGTTGAATGATGCTGTGTACTGGCGGTGTGGGATCAGTGTTGAATGATTCTGTGTACTGGCGGTGTGGGATCAGTGTTGAATGATGCTGTGTACTGACGAGGTGGGATCAGTGTTGAGTGATGCTGTGTACTGGCGGTGTGGGATCAGTGTTGAATGATGCTGTGTACTGACGGTGTAGGATCAGTGTTGAGTGATGCTGTGTACTGGCGGTGTGGGATCAGTGTTGAATGATGCTGTCTACTGGCGGTGTGGGATCAGTGTTGAATGATGCTGTGTACTGGCGGTGTGGGATCAGTGTTGAATGATGCTGTGTACTGATGGTGTGGGATCAGTGTTGAGTGATGCTGTGTACTGACGGTGTGGGATCAGTGTTGAATGATGCTATGTACTGGCGGTGTGGGATCAGTGTTGAGTGATGCTGTGTACTGGCGGTGTGGGATCAGTGTTGAGTTATGCTGTGTACTGGTGGAGTGGGATCAGTGTTGAGTGATGCTGTGTACTGGCGGTGTGGGATCAGTGTTGAATGATGCTGTGTACTGGCGGTGTGGGATCAGTGTTCAGTGATGCTGTGTACTGGCCGTGTGGGATCAGTGTTGAATGATGCTGTGTACTGGCGGTGTGGGATCAGTGTTGAGCGATGCTGTGTACTGGCGGTGTGGGATCAGTGTTGAATGATGCTGTGTACTGGCGGTGTGGGATCAGTGTTGAATGATGCTGTGTACTGGCAGTGTGGGTCAGTGTTGAATGCTGCTATGTACTGGCGGTGTGGGATCAGTGTTGAATGCTGCTATGTACTGGCGGTGTGGGATCAGTGTTGAATGCTGCTATGTACTGGCGGTGTGGGATCAGTGTTGAAAGATGCTGTGTACTGGCGGTGTGGGATCAGTGTTGAATGATGCTGTGTACTGGCGGTGTGGGATCAGTGTTGAATGCTGCTATGTACTGGCGGTGTGGGATCAGTTTTGAAAGATGCAGTGTACTCGCGGTGTGGGATCAGTGTTGAATGATGCTGTGTACTGGCGGTGTGGGTTCAGTGTTGAATGATGCTGTGTACTGGCGGGGTGCGATCAGTGTTGAGTGATGCTTTGTACTGGCGGTGTGGGATCAGTGTTGAATGAGGCTGTGTACTGGCGGGTTGGGATCAGTGTTGAGTGATCCTGTGTACTGGCGGTGTGGGATCAGTGTTGAATGATGCTGTGTACTGGCAGGGTGGGATCAGTGTTGAATGATGCTGTGTACTGGCGGTGTGGGATCAGCGTTGAATGATGCTGTGTACTGGCGGTGCGGGATCAGTGTTGAATGATGCTGTCTGCTGGCGGTCTGGGATCAGTGTTGAATGATGCTGTGTACTGGCGGTGTGGGATCAGTGTTGAATGATTCTGTGTACTGGCGGTGTGGGATCAGTGTTGAATGATGCTGTGTACTGACGGGGTGGGATCAGTGTTGAGTGATGCTGTGTACTGGCGGTGTGGGATCAGTGTTGAGTGATGCTGTGTACTGGCGGGCTGTGATCAGTGTTGAATGATGCTGTGTACTGGCGGTGTGGGATCAGTGTTGAATGATGCTGTGTACTGGCTGGCTGGGATCAGTGTTGAATGATGCTGTGTACTGGCGGTGTGGGATCAGTGTTGAATGATGCTGTGTACTGGCGGTGTGGGATCAGTGTTGAGTGATGCTGTGTACTGGCGGGCTGGGATCAGTGTTAAATGATGCTGTGTACTGGCGGTGTGGGATCAGTGTTGAATGATGCTGTGTACTGGCGGTGTGGGATCAGTGTTGAGTGATGCTGTGTACTGGCGTTGTGGGATCAGTGTTGAGTGATGCTGTGTACTGGCGGTGTGGGATCAGTGTTGAATGATGCTGTGTACTGGCGGTGTGGGATCAGTGTTGAATGATGCTTTGTACTGGCGGTGTGGGATCAGTGTTGAATGCTGCTGTGTACTGGCGGTGTGGGATCAGTGTTGAATGATGCTTTGTACTGGCGGGGTGGGATCAGTGTTGAATGATGCTGTGTACTGGCGGGTTGGGATCAGTGTTGAATGATGCTGTGTACTGGCGGTGTGGGATCAGTGTTGAATGATGCTGTGTACTGGCGGTGTGGGATCAGTGTTGAATGATGCTGTTTACTGGCGGGGTGGGATTCGTGTTGAATGCTGTTGTGTACTGGCGGTGTGGGTTCAGTGTTGAATGATGCTGTGTACTGGCGGTGTGGGATCAGTGTTGAATGATGCTGTGTACTGGCGGTGTGGAATCCGTGTTGAATGCTGTTCTGTACTGGAGGTGTGGGTTCAGTGTTGAATGATGCTGCTTACTGGCGGTGTGGGATCAGTGTTGAGTGATGCTGTGTACTGGAGGTGTGGGATCAGTGTAAATGATGCTGTGTACTGGCGGTCTGGGATCAGTGTTGAATGATGCTGTGTACTGACGGTGTAGGATCAGTGTTGAGTGATGCTGTGTACTGGCGGTGTGGGATCAGTGTTGAATGATGCTGTCTACTGGCGGTGTGGGAGCAGTGTTGAATGATGCTGTGTACTGGCGGTGTGGGATCAGTGTTGAGTTATGCTGTGTACTGGTGGTGTGGGATCAGTGTTGAGTGATGCTGTGTACTGGCGGTGTGGGATCAGTGTTGAATGATGCTGTGTACTGGCGGTGTGGGATCAGTGTTGAGTGATGCTGTATACTGGCGGTGTGGGATCAGTGTTGAATGATGCTGTGTACTGGCGGTGTGGGATCAGTGTTGAAAGATGCTGTGTACTGGCGGTGTGGGATCAGTGTTGAATGATGCTGTGTACTGGCGGTGAGGGATCAGTGTTGAATGATGCTGTGTACTGGCGGTGTGGGATCAGTGTTGAATGATGCTATGTACTGGCGGGGTGGGATCAGTGTTGAATGATGCTGTGTACTGGCTGTGTGGGATCAGTGTTGAATGATGCTGTGTACTGGCTGTGTGGGATCAGTTTTGAATGATGCTGTGTACTGGCGGTGTGGAATCAGGGTTGAATGATGCTGTGTACTGGCGGTGTGGGATCAGTGTTGAATGATTCTGTGTACTGGCGGTGTGGGATCAGTGTTGAATGATGCTGTGTACTGGCGGTCTGGGATCAGAGTTGAATGATGCTGTGTACTGGCGGTGTGGGATCAGTGTTGAATGATTCTGTGTACTGGCGGTGTGGGATCAGTGTTGAATGATGCTGTGTACTGACGAGGTGGGATCAGTGTTGAGTGATGCTGTGTACTGGCGGTGTGGGATCAGTGTTGAGTGATGCTGTGTACTGGCGGGCTGTGATCAGTGTTGAGTGATCCTGTGTACTGGCGGTGTGGGATCAGTGTTGAATGAGGCTGTGTACTGGCGGGTTGGGATCAGTGTTGAGTGATCCTGTGTACTGGCGGTTTGGGATCAGTGTTGAATGATGCTGTGTACTGGCGGGGTGGGATCAGTGTTGAATGATGCTGTGTACTGGCGGTGTGGGATCAGTGTTGAATGATGCTGTGTACTGGCGGTGCGGGATCAGTGTTGAATGATGCTGTGTACTGGCGGTCTGGGATCAGTGTTGAATGATGCTGTGTACTGGCGGTGTGGGATCAGTGTTGAATGATTCTGTGTACTGGCGGTGTGGGATCAGTGTTGAATGATGCTGTGTACTGACGAGGTGCGATCAGTGTTGAGTGATGCTGTGTACTGGCGGTGTGGGATCAGTGTTGAATGATGCTGTGTACTGACGGTGTAGGATCAGTGTTGAGTGATGCTGTGTACTGGCGGTGTGGGATCAGTGTTGAATGATGCTGTCTACTGGCGGTGTGGGATCAGTGTTGAATGATGCTGTGTACTGGCGGTGTGGGATCAGTGTTGAGTTATGCTGTGTACTGGTGGAGTGGGATCAGTGTTGAGTGATGCTGTGTACTGGCGGTGTGGGATCAGTGTTGAATGATGCTGTGTACTGGCGGTGTGGGATCAGTGTTCAGTGATGCTGTGTACTGGCGGTGTGGGATCAGTGTTGAATGATGCTGTGTACTGGCGGTGTGGGATCAGTGTTGAGCGATGCTGTGTACTGGCGGTGTGGGATCAGTGTTGAATGATGCTGTGTACTGGCGGTGTGGGATCAGTGTTGAATGATGCTGTGTACTGGCAGTGTGGGTCAGTGTTGAATGCTGCTATGTACTGGCGGTGTGGGATCAGTGTTGAATGCTGCTATGTACTGGCGGTGTGGGATCAGTGTTGAATGCTGCTATGTACTGGCGGTGTGGGATCAGTGTTGAAAGATGTTGTGTACTGGCGGTGTGGGATCAGTGTTGAATGATGCTGTGTACTGGCGGTGTGGGATCAGTGTTGAATGCTGCTATGTACTGGCGGTGTGGGATCAGTGTTGAAAGATGCAGTGTACTCGCGGTGTGGGATCAGTGTTGAACGATGCTGTGTACTGGCGGTGTGGGTTCAGTGTTGAATGATGCTGTGTACTGGCGGGGTGCGATCAGTGTTGAGTGATGCTTTGTACTGGCGGTGTGGGATCAGTGTTGAATGAGGCTGTGTACTGGCGGGTTGGGATCAGTGTTGAGTGATCCTGTGTACTGGCGGTGTGGGATCAGTGTTGAATGATGCTGTGTACTGGCAGGGTGGGATCAGTGTTGAATGATGCTGTGTACTGGCGGTGTGGGATCAGCGTTGAATGATGCTGTGTACTGGCGGTGCGGGATCAGTGTTGAATGATGCTGTCTGCTGGCGGTCTGGGATCAGTGTTGAATGATGCTGTGTACTGGCGGTGTGGGATCAGTGTTGAATGATTCTGTGTACTGGCGGTGTGGGATCAGTGTTGAATGATGCTGTGTACTGACGGGGTGGGATCAGTGTTGAGTGATGCTGTGTACTGGCGGTGTGGGATCAGTGTTGACTGATGCTGTGTACTGGCGGGCTGTGATCAGTGTTGAATGATGCTGTGTACTGGCGGTGTGGGATCAGTGTTGAATGATGCTGTGTACTGGCGGGCTGGGATCAGTGTTGAATGATGCTGTGTACTGGCGGTGTGGGATCAGTGTTGAATGATGCTGTGTACTGGCGGTGTGGGATCAGTGTTGAGTGATGCTGTGTACTGGCGGGCTGGGATCAGTGTTAAATGATGCTGTGTACTGGCGGTGTGGGATCAGTGTTGAATGATGCTGTGTACTGGCGGTGTGGGATCAGTGTTGAGTGATGCTGTGTACTGGCGTTGTGGGATCAGTGTTGAGTGATGCTGTCTACTGGCGGTGTGGGATCAGTGTTGAATGATGCTGTGTACTGGCGGTGTGGGATCAGTGTTGAATGATGCTTTGTACTGGCGGTGTGGGATCAGTGTTGAATGCTGCTGTGTACTGGCGGTGTGGGATCAGTGTTGAATGATGCTTTGTACTGGCGGGGTGGGATCAGTGTTGAATGATGCTGTGTACTGGCGGGGTGGGATCAGTGTTGAATGATGCTGTGTACTGGCGGTGTGGAATCAGGGTTGAATGATGCTGTGTACTGGCGGTGTGGGATCAGTGTTGAATGCTGCTGTGTACTGGCGGTGTAGGATCAGTGTTGAATGATGCTGTGTACTGGCGGGGTCGGATCAGTGTTGAATGATACTGTGTACTGGCGGTGTGGGATCAGTGTTGAATGATGCTACGTACTGGCGGTGTGGGATCAGTGTTGAATGATGCTGTGTACTGGCGGTGTGGGATCAGTGTTGAATGATGCTGTGTACTGGCGGTGTGGGATCAGTGTTGAATGATGCTGTGTACTGGCGGTGTGGGATAAGTGTTGAGTGATGCTTTGTACTGGCGGTGTGGGATCTGTGTTGAGTGATGCTGTGTACTGGCGGTGTGGGATCAGTGTTGAGTGATGCTGTGTACTGGCGGTGTGGGATCAGTGTTGAATGATGCTGTGTACTGGCGGTGTGGGATCAGTGTTGAATGATGCTGTGTACTGGCGGTGTGGGATCAGTGTTGAATGATGCTGTGTACTGGCGGTGTGGGATCAGTGTTGAATGGTGCTGTGTACTGGCGGTGTGGGATCAGTGTTGAATGACGCTGTGTACTGGCGGGGTGCGATCACTGTTGAATGATGCTGTGTACTGGCGGTGTGGGATCAGTGTTGAATGGTGCTGTGTACTGGCGGTGTGGGATCAGTGTTGAATGATGCTGTGTACTGGAGGTGTGGGATCAGTGTTGAATGATGCTATGTACTGGCGGTGTGGGATCAGTGTTGAATGATGCTGTGTACTGGCGGTGTGGGATCAGTGTTGAATAATGCTGTGTACTGGCGGTGTAGGATCAGTGTTGAATGATGCTGTGTACTGGGGGTGTGGGATCAGTGTTGAGTGATGCTGTGTACTGGCGGTGTGGGATCAGTGTTGAATGATGCTGTGTACTGGCGGTGTGGGATCAGTGTTGAATGATGCTGTGTACTGGCGGGGTGGGATCAGTGTTGAATGATGCTGTGTACTGGCGGTGTGGGATCAGTGTTGAATGATGCTGTGTACTGGCGGGGTGGGATCAGTGTTGAGTGATGCTGTGTACTGGCCGTGTGGGATCAGTGTTGAATGGTGCGGTGTACTGGCGGTGTGGGTTCAGTGTTGTATGATGCTGTGTACTGGCAGTGTGGGATCAGTGTTGAATGATGCTATGTACTGGCGGTGTGGGATCAGTGTTGAATGATGCTGTGTACCGGCGGTGTGGGATCAGTGTTGAATGATGCTGTGTACTGGCGGTGTGGGATCAGTGTTGAATGATGCTGTCTACTGGCGGTGTGGGAGCAGTGTTGAATGATGCTGTGTACTGGCGGTGTGGGATCAGTGTTGAGTTATGCTGTGTACTGGTGGTGTGGGATCAGTGTTGAGTGATGCTGTGTACTGGCGGTGTGGGATCAGTGTTGAATGATGCTGTGTACTGGCAGTGTGGGATCAGTGTTGAATGATGCTGTGTACTGGCGGTGTGGGATCAGTGTTGAATGATGCTGTGTACTGGCGGTGAGGGATCAGTGTTGAATGATGCTGTGTACTGGCGGTGTGGGATCAGTGTTGAATGATGCTGTGTACTGGTGGTGTGGGATCAGTGTTGAGTGATGCTGTGTACTGGCGGTGTGGGATCAGTGTTGAATGATGCTGCGTACTGGCGGTGTGGGATCAGTGTTGAATGATGCTGTGTACTGACGTTGTGGGATCAGTGTTGAATGATGCTGTGTACTGGTGGTGTGGGATCAGTGTTGAGTGATGCTGTGTACTGGTGGTGTGGGATCAGTGTTGAGTGATGCTGTGTACTGGCGGTGTGGGATCAGTGTTGAATGATGCTGTGTACTGGCGGTGTGGGATCAGTGTTGAATGATGCTGTGTACTGGCGGTGTGGGATCAGTGTTGAATGATGCTGTGTACTGATGGTGTGGGATCTGTGTTGAGTGATGCTGTGTACTGGCGGTGTGGGATCAGTGTTGAATGATGCTGTGTACTGGCAGTGTGGGATCAGTGTTGAATGGTGCTGTGTACTGGCGGTGTGGGATCAGTGTTGAATGATGCTGTGTACTGGCGGGGTGCGATCAGTGTTGAGTGATGCTGTGTACTGGCGGTGTGGGATCAGTGTTGAATGGTGCTGTGTACTGGCGGTGTGGGATCAGTGTTGAATGATGCTGTGTACTGGCGGGGTGCGATCACTGTTGAATGATGCTGTGTACTGGCGGTCTGGGATCAGTGTTGAATGGTGCTGTGTACTGGCGGTGTGGGATCAGTGTTGAATGATGCTGTGTACTGGAGGTGTGGGATCAGTGTTGAATGATGCTATGTACTGGCGGTGTGGGATCAGTGTTGAATGATGCTGTGTACTGGCGGTGTGGGATCAGTGTTGAATAATGCTGTGTACTGGCGGTGTAGGATCAGTGTTGAATGATGCTGTGTACTGGCGGTGTGGGATCAGTGTTGAATGATGCTGTGTACTGGCGGGGTGGGATCAGTGTTGAATGATACTGTTTACTGGCGGTTTGGGATCAGTGTTGAATGCTGCTCTGTACTGGGGGTGTGGGATCAGTGTTGAATGATGCTGTGTACTGGCGGTGTGGGATCAGTGTTGAATGATGCTGTGTACTGGCGGTGTGGGATCAGTGTTGAATGATGCTGTGTACTGGCGGGTTGGGATCAGTGTTGAATGATGCTGTGTACTGGCGGTGTGGGATCAGTGTTGAATGATGCTGTGTACTGGCGGGGTGGGATCAGTGTTGAGTGATGCTGTGTACTGGCCGTGTGGGATCAGTGTTGAATGGTGCGGTGTACTGGCGGTGTGGGATCAGTGTTGAATGATGCTGTGTACTGGCAGTGTGGGATCAGTGTTGAGTGATGCTGTGTACTGGCGGTGTGGGATCAGTGTTGAATGATGCTGTGTACTGGCGGTGTGGGATCAGTGTTGAGTGATGCTGTGTACTGGCGGTGTGGGATCAGCGTTGAATGATGCTGTGTACTGGCGGTGTGGGATCAGTGTTGAATGATGCTGTGTACTGGCGGTGTGGGATCAGTGTTGAGTGATGCTGTGTACTGGCGGTGTGGGATCAGTGTTGAATGGTGCGGTGTACTGGCGGTGTGGGATCAGTGTTGAATGATGCTGTGTACTGGCAGTGTGGGATCAGTGTTGAATGATGCTATGTACTGGCGGTGTGGGATCAGTGTTGAATGATGCTGTGTACCGGCGGTGTGGGATCAGTGTTGAATGATGCTGTGTACTGGCGGTCTAGGATCAGTGTTGAATGATGCTGTGTACTGGCGGTGTGGGATCAGTGTTGAATGATGCTGTGTACTGGCGGGGTGGGATCTGTGTTGAATGATACTGTGTACTGGCGGTGTGGGATCAGTGTTGAATGATGCTGTGTACTGGGGGTGTGGGATCAGTGTTGAATGATGCTGTGTACTGGCGGTGTGGGATCAGTGTTGAATGATGCTGTGTACTGGCGGTGTGGGATCAGTGTTGAATGATGCTGCGTACTGGCGGTGTGGGATCAGTGTTGAGTGATGCTGTGTACTGGCGGTGTGGGATCAGTGTTGAATGATGCTGTGTACTGGCGGTGTGGGATCAGTGTTGAATGATGCTGTGTACTGGCGGTGTGGGATCAGTGTTGAATGATGCTGTGTACTGGCGGGGTGGGATCAGTGTTGAGTGATGCTGTGTACTGGCGGTGTGGGATCAGTGTTGAGTGCTGCTGTGTACTGGCGGTGTGGGATCAGTGTTGAATGATGCTGTGTTCTAGCGGTGTGGGTTCAGTGTTGAATGATGCTGTGTACTGGCGGGGTGCGATCAGTGTTGAGTGATGCTTTGTACTGGCGGTGTGGGATCAGTGTTGAATGAGGCTGTGTACTGGCGGGTTGGGATCAGTGTTGAGTGATCCTGTGTACTGGCGGTGTAGGATCAGTGTTGAATGATGCTGTGTACTGGCGGTGTGGGATCAGTGTTGAATGATCCTGTGTACTGGCGGTCTGGGATCAGTGTTGAATGATGCTGTGTACTGGCGGTGTGGGATCAGTGTTGAATGATGCTGTGTACTGGCGGTGTGGGATCAGTGTTGAGTGATGCTGTGTACTGGCGGTGTGGGATCAGTGTTGAGTGATGCTGTGTACTGGCGGTGTGGGATCAGTATTGAATGATGCTGTGTACTGACGGTGTGGGATCAATGTTGAATGATGCTTTGTACTGGCGGTGTGGGATAAGTGTTGAATGATGCTGTGTACTGGCGGTGTGGGATCAGTTTTGAGTGATGCTGTGTACTGGCTCTGTCTGATCAGTGTTGAATGATGCTGTGTACTGGCGGGGTGGGATCAGTGTTGAATGATGCTGTTTACTGGCGGGGTGGGATCCGTGTTGAATGCTGTTGTGTACTGGCGGTGTGGGAACAGTGATGAATGCTGTTCTGTACTGGAGGTGTGGGTTCAGTGTTGAATGATGCTGCGTACTGGCGGTGTGGGATCAGTGTTGAGTGATGCTGTGTACTGGAGGTGTGGGATCAGTGTAAATGATGCTGTGTACTGGCGGTCTGGGATCAGTGTTGAATGATGCTGTGTACTGACGGTGTAGGAACAGTGTTGAGTGATGCTGTGTACTGGCGGTGTGGGATCAGTGTTGAATGATGCTGTCTACTGGCGGTGTGGGATCAGTGTTGAATGATGCTGTGTACTGGCGGTGTGGGATCAGTGTTGAATGATGCTGTGTACTGGCGGTGTGGGATCAGCGTTGAATGATGCTGTGTACTGGCGGTGCGGGATCAGTGTTGAATGATGCTGTCTGCTGGCGGTCTGGGATCAGTGTTGAATGATGCTGTGTACTGGCGGTGTGGGATCAGTGTTGAATGATTCTGTGTACTGGCGGTGTGGGATCAGTGTTGAATGATGCTGTGTACTGACGGGGTGGGATCAGTGTTGAGTGATGCTGTGTACTGGCGGTGTGGGATCAGTGTTGAGTGATGCTGTGTACTGGCGGGCTGTGATCAGTGTTGAATGATGCTGTGTACTGGCGGTGTGGGATCAGTGTTGAATGATGCTGTGTACTGGCGGGCTGGGATCAGTGTTGAATGATGCTGTGTACTGGCGGTGTGGGATCAGTGTTGAATGATGCTGTGTACTGGCGGTGTGGGATCAGTGTTGAGTGATGCTGTGTACTGGCGGGCTGGGATCAGTGTTAAATGATGCTGTGTACTGGCGGTGTGGGATCAGTGTTGAATGATGCTGTGTACTGGCGGTGTGGGATCAGTGTTGAGTGATGCTGTGTACTGGCGTTGTGGGATCAGTGTTGAGTGATGCTGTCTACTGGCGGTGTGGGATCAGTGTTGAATGATGCTGTGTACTGGCGGTGTGGGATCAGTGTTGAATGATGCTTTGTACTGGCGGTGTGGGATCAGTGTTGAATGCTGCTGTGTACTGGCGGTGTGGGATCAGTGTTGAATGATGCTTTGTACTGGCGGGGTGGGATCAGTGTTGAATGATGCTGTGTACTGGCGGGGTGGGATCAGTGTTGAATGATGCTGTGTACTGGCGGTGTGGAATCAGGGTTGAATGATGCTGTGTACTGGCGGTGTGGGATCAGTGTTGAATGCTGCTGTGTACTGGCGGTGTAGGATCAGTGTTGAATGATGCTGTGTACTGGCGGGGTCGGATCAGTGTTGAATGATACTGTGTACTGGCGGTGTGGGATCAGTGTTGAATGATGCTACGTACTGGCGGTGTGGGATCAGTGTTGAATGATGCTGTGTACTGGCGGTGTGGGATCAGTGTTGAATGATGCTGTGTACTGGCGGTGTGGGATCAGTGTTGAATGATGCTGTGTACTGGCGGTGTGGGATAAGTGTTGAGTGATGCTTTGTACTGGCGGTGTGGGATCTGTGTTGAGTGATGCTGTGTACTGGCGGTGTGGGATCAGTGTTGAATGATGCTGTGTACTGGCGGTGTGGGATCAGTGTTGAATGATGCTGTGTACTGGCGGTGTGGGATCAGTGTTGAATGATGCTGTGTACTGGCGGTGTGGGATCAGTGTTGAATGGTGCTGTGTACTGGCGGTGTGGGATCAGTGTTGAATGACGCTGTGTACTGGCGGGGTGCGATCACTGTTGAATGATGCTGTGTACTGGCGGTGTGGGATCAGTGTTGAATGGTGCTGTGTACTGGCGGTGTGGGATCAGTGTTGAATGATGCTGTGTACTGGAGGTGTGGGATCAGTGTTGAATGATGCTATGTACTGGCGGTGTGGGATCAGTGTTGAATGATGCTGTGTACTGGCGGTGTGGGATCAGTGTTGAATAATGCTGTGTACTGGCGGTGTAGGATCAGTGTTGAATGATGCTGTGTACTGGGGGTGTGGGATCAGTGTTGAGTGATGCTGTGTACTGGCGGTGTGGGATCAGTGTTGAATGATGCTGTGTACTGGCGGTGTGGGATCAGTGTTGAATGATGCTGTGTACTGGCGGGGTGGGATCAGTGTTGAATGATGCTGTGTACTGGCGGTGTGGGATCAGTGTTGAATGATGCTGTGTACTGGCGGGGAGGGATCAGTGTTGAGTGATGCTGTGTACTGGCCGTGTGGGATCAGTGTTGAATGGTGCGGTGTACTGGCGGTGTGGGATCAGTGTTGTATGATGCTGTGTACTGGCAGTGTGGGATCAGTGTTGAATGATGCTATGTACTGGCGGTGTGGGATCAGTGTTGAATGATGCTGTGTACCGGCGGTGTGGGATCAGTGTTGAATGATGCTGTGTACTGGCGGTGTGGGATCAGTGTTGAATGATGCTGTCTACTGGCGGTGTGGGAGCAGTGTTGAATGATGCTGTGTACTGGCGGTGTGGGATCAGTGTTGAGTTATGCTGTGTACTGGTGGTGTGGGATCAGTGTTGAGTGATGCTGTGTACTGGCGGTGTGGGATCAGTGTTGAATGATGCTGTGTACTGGCAGTGTGGGATCAGTGTTGAATGATGCTGTGTACTGGCGGTGTGGGATCAGTGTTGAATGATGCTGTGTACTGGCGGTGAGGGATCAGTGTTGAATGATGCTGTGTACTGGCGGTGTGGGATCAGTGTTGAATGATGCTGTGTACTGGTGGTGTGGGATCAGTGTTGAGTGATGCTGTGTACTGGCGGTGTGGGATCAGTGTTGAATGATGCTGCGTACTGGCGGTGTGGGATCAGTGTTGAATGATGCTGTGTACTGACGTTGTGGGATCAGTGTTGAATGATGCTGTGTACTGGTGGTGTGGGATCAGTGTTGAGTGATGCTGTGTACTGGTGGTGTGGGATCAGTGTTGAGTGATGCTGTGTACTGGCGGTGTGGGATCAGTGTTGAATGATGCTGTGTACTGGCGGTGTGGGATCAGTGTTGAATGATGCTGTGTACTGGCGGTGTGGGATCAGTGTTGAATGATGCTGTGTACTGATGGTGTGGGATCTGTGTTGAGTGATGCTGTGTACTGGCGGTGTGGGATCAGTGTTGAATGATGCTGTGTACTGGCAGTGTGGGATCAGTGTTGAATGGTGCTGTGTACTGGCGGTGTGGGATCAGTGTTGAATGATGCTGTGTACTGGCGGGGTGCGATCAGTGTTGAGTGATGCTGTGTACTGGCGGTGTGGGATCAGTGTTGAATGGTGCTGTGTACTGGCGGTGTGGGATCAGTGTTGAATGATGCTGTGTACTGGCGGGGTGCGATCAATGTTGAATGATGCTGTGTACTGGCGGTCTGGGATCAGTGTTGAATGGTGCTGTGTACTGGCGGTGTGGGATCAGTGTTGAATGATGCTGTGTACTGGAGGTGTGGGATCAGTGTTGAATGATGCTATGTACTGGCGGTGTGGGATCAGTGTTGAATGATGCTGTGTACTGGCGGTGTGGGATCAGTGTTGAATAATGCTGTGTACTGGCGGTGTAGGATCAGTGTTGAATGATGCTGTGTACTGGCGGTGTGGGATCAGTGTTGAATGATGCTGTGTACTGGCGGGGTGGGATCAGTGTTGAATGATACTGTTTACTGGCGGTTTGGGATCAGTGTTGAATGCTGCTGTGTACTGGGGGTGTGGGATCAGTGTTGAATGATGCTGTGTACTGGCGGTGTGGGATCAGTGTTGAATGATGCTGTGTACTGGCGGTGTGGGATCAGTGTTGAATGATGCTGTGTACTGGCGGGTTGGGATCAGTGTTGAATGATGCTGTGTACTGGCGGTGTGGGATCAGTGTTGAATGATGCTGTGTACTGGCGGGGTGGGATCAGCGTTGAGTGATGCTGTGTACTGGCCGTGTGGGATCAGTGTTGAATGGTGCGGTGTACTGGCGGTGTGGGATCAGTGTTGAATGATGCTGTGTACTGGCAGTGTGGGATCAGTGTTGAGTGATGCTGTGTACTGGCGGTGTGGGATCAGTGTTGAATGATGCTGTGTACTGGCGGTGTGGGATCAGTGTTGAGTGATGCTGTGTACTGGCGGTGTGGGATCAGTGTTGAATGATGCTGTGTACTGGCGGTGTGGGATCAGTGTTGAATGATGCTGTGTACTGGCGGTGTGGGATCAGTGTTGAGTGATGCTGTGTACTGGCGGTGTGGGATCAGTGTTGAATGGTGCGGTGTACTGGCGGTGTGGGATCAGTGTTGAATGATGCTGTGTACTGGCAGTGTGGGATCAGTGTTGAATGATGCTATGTACTGGCGGTGTGGGATCAGTGTTGAATGATGCTGTGTACCGGCGGTGTGGGATCAGTGTTGAATGATGCTGTGTACTGGCGGTCTAGGATCAGTGTTGAATGATGCTGTGTACTGGCGGTGTGGGATCAGTGTTGAATGATGCTGTGTACTGGCGGGGTGGGATCTGTGTTGAATGATACTGTGTACTGGCGGTGTGGGATCAGTGTTGAATGATGCTGTGTACTGGGGGTGTGGGATCAGTGTTGAATGATGCTGTGTACTGGCGGTGTGGGATCAGTGTTGAATGATGCTGTGTACTGGCGGTGTGGGATCAGTGTTGAATGATGCTGCGTACTGGCGGTGTGGGATCAGTGTTGAGTGATGCTGTGTACTGGCGGTGTGGGATCAGTGTTGAATGATGCTGTGTACTGGCGGTGTGGGATCAGTGTTGAATGATGCTGTGTACTGGCGGTGTGGGATCAGTGTTGAATGATGCTGTGTACTGGCGGGGTGGGATCAGTGTTGAGTGATGCTGTGTACTGGCGGTGTGGGATCAGTGTTGAGTGCTGCTGTGTACTGGCGGTGTGGGATCAGTGTTGAATGATGCTGTGTTCTAGCGGTGTGGGTTCAGTGTTGAATGATGCTGTGTACTGGCGGGGTGCGATCAGTGTTGAGTGATGCTTTGTACTGGCGGTGTGGGATCAGTGTTGAATGAGGCTGTGTACTGGCGGGTTGGGATCAGTGTTGAGTGATCCTGTGTACTGGCGGTGTAGGATCAGTGTTGAATGATGCTGTGTACTGGCGGTGTGGGATCAGTGTTGAATGATCCTGTGTACTGGCGGTCTGGGATCAGTGTTGAATGATGCTGTGTACTGGCGGTGTGGGATCAGTGTTGAATGATGCTGTGTACTGGCGGTGTGGGATCAGTGTTGAGTGATGCTGTGTACTGGCGGTGTGGGATCAGTGTTGAGTGATGCTGTGTACTGGCGGTGTGGGATCAGTATTGAATGATGCTGTGTACTGACGGTGTGGGATCAGTGTTGAATGATGCTTTGTACTGGCGGTGTGGGATAAGTGTTGAATGATGCTGTGTACTGGCGGTGTGGGATCAGTTTTGAGTGATGCTGTGTACTGGCTCTGTCTGATCAGTGTTGAATGATGCTGTGTACTGGCGGGGTGGGATCAGTGTTGAATGATGCTGTTTACTGGCGGGGTGGGATCCGTGTTGAATGCTGTTGTGTACTGGCGGTGTGGGAACAGTGATGAATGCTGTTCTGTACTGGAGGTGTGGGTTCAGTGTTGAATGATGCTGCGTACTGGCGGTGTGGGATCAGTGTTCAGTGATGCTGTGTACTGGAGGTGTGGGATCACTGTAAATGATGCTGTGTACTGGCGGTCTGGGATCAGTGTTGAATGATGCTGTGTACTGACGGTGTAGGAACAGTGTTGAGTGATGCTGTGTACTGGCGGTGTGGGATCAGTGTTGAATGATGCTGTCTACTGGCGGTGTGGGATCAGTGTTGAATGATGCTGTGTACTGGCGGTGTGGGATCAGTGTTGAGTGATGCTGTGTACTGTCGGTGTGGGATCAGTGTTGAATGATGCTGTGTACTGGCGGTGTGGGATCAGTGTTCAGTGATGCTGTGTACTGGCGGTGTGGGATCAGTGTTGAATGATGCTGTGTACTGGCGGTGTGGGAACAGTGTTGAGTGATGCTGTGTACTGGCGGTGTGGGATCAGTGTTGAATGATGCTGTGTACTGGAGGTGTGGGATCAGTGTTGAATGATGCTGTGTACTGGCGGTGTGGGATCAGTGTTGAATGCTGCTATGTACTGGCGGTGTGGGATCAGTGTTGAAAGATGCTGTGTACTGGCGGTGTGGGATAAGTGTTGAATGATGCTGTGTACTGGCGGTGTGGGATCAGTGTTGAATGCTGCTATGTACTGGCGGTGTGGGATCAGTGTTGAAAGATGCTGTGTACTCGCGGTGTGGGATCAGTGTTGAATGATGCTGTGTACTGGCGGTGTGGGATCAGTGTTGAATGCTGCTATGTACTGGCGGTGTGGGATCAGTGTTGAATGATGCTGTGTACTGGCGGTGTGGGATCAGTGTTGAATGCTGCTGTGTACTGGCGGTGTGGGATCAGTGTTGAGTGATGCTGTGTACTCGCGGTGTGGGATCAGTGTTGAATGATGCTGTGTACTGGCGGTGTGGGATCAGTGTTGAATGATGCTGTGTACTGGTGGTGAGGGATCAGTGTTGAATGATGCTGTGTACTGGCGGTGTGGGATCAGTGTTGAATGATGCTGTGTACTGGCGGGGTGGGATCATTGTTGAATGATGCTGTGTACTGGCTGTGTGGGATCAGTGTTGAATGATGCTGTGTACTGGCTGTGTGGGATCAGTTTTGAATGATGCTGTGTACTGGCGGTGTAGGATCAGTGTTGAATGATGCTGTGTACTGGCGGGGTGGGATCAGTGTTGAATGATACTGTGTACTGGCGGTGTGGGATCAGTGTTGAATGATGCTGTGTACTGGCGGTGTGGGATCAGTGTTGAATGATGCTGTGTACTGGCGGTGTGGGATCAGTGTTGAATGATGCTGTGTACTGGCGGTGTGGGATAAGTGTTGAGTGATGCTTTGTACTGGCGGTGTGGGATCTGTGTTGAGTGATGCTGTGTACTGGTGGTGTGGGATAAGTGTTGAGTGATGCTGTGTACTGGCGGTGTGGGATCAGTGTTGAATGATGCTGTGTACTGGCCGTGTGGGATCAGTGTTGAATGATGCTTTGTACTGGCGGTGTGGGATAAGTGTTGAGTGATGCTTTGTACTGGCGGTGTGGGATCTGTGTTGAGTGATGCTGTGTACTGGTGGTGTGGGATAAGTGTTGAGTGATGCTGTGTACTGGCGGTGTGGGATCAGTGTTGAGTGATGCTGTGTACTGGCGGTGTGGGATCAGTGTTGAATGATGCTGTGTACTGGCGGTGTAGGATCAGTGTTGAGTGATGCTGTGTACTGGCGGTGTGGGATCAGTGTTGAATGATGCTTTGTTCTGGCGGTGTGGGATAAGTGTTGAGTGATGCTTTGTACTGGCGGTGTGGAATCAGTGTTGAATGATGCTGTGTACTGGCGGTGTGGGATCAGTGTTGAATGATGCTGTGTACTGGCGGTGTGGGATCAGTGTTGAATGATGCTGTGTACTGGCGGTGTGGGATCAGTGTTGAATGATGCTGTGTACTGGCGGTGTGGGATCAGTGTTGAGTGATGCTGTGTACTGATGGTGTGGGATCAGTGTTGAATGATGCTGTGTACTGGCGGGGTGGGATCAGTGGTGAATGATACTGTGTACTGGCGGTGTGGGATCAGTGTTGAATGATGCTTTGTACTGGCGGTGTGGGATCTGTGCTGAATGATGCTTTGTACTGGCGGTGTGGGATCAGTGTTGAATGATGCTCTATACTGGCGGTGTGGGATCAGTGTTGAGTGATGCTGTGTACTGGCGGTGTGGGATCAGTGTTGAGTGATGCTGTGTACTGGCGGTGTGGGATCAGTGTTGAATGATGCTGTGTACTGGCGGTGTGGGATCAGTGTTGAAAGATGCTGTGTACTGGCGGTGTGGGATCAGTGTTGAGTGATGCTGTGTACTGGCGGTGTGGGATCAGTGTTGAATGATACTGTGTACTGGCGTTGTGGGATCAGTGTTGAATGATGCTGTGTACTGGCGGTGTGGGATCAGTGTTGAGTGATGCTGTGTACTGGCAGTGTGGGATCAGTGTTGAGTGATGCTGTGTACTGGCGGTGTGGAATCAGTGTTGAATGATGCTGTGTACTGGCGGTGTGGGATCAGTGTTGAATGATGCTGTGTACTGGCGGTGTGGGATCAGTCTTGAATGATGCTGTGTACTGGCGTTGTGGGATCAGTGTTGAATGATGCTGTGTACTGGCGGTGTGGGATCAGTGTTGAATGATGCTGTGTACTGGCGTGGTGGGATCAGTGTTGAATGATGCTGTGTACTGGCGGTGTGGGATCAGTGTTGAATGATGCTGTGTACTGGCGGTGTGGGATCAGTGTTGAATGATGCTGTGTACTGGCGAAGTGGGATCAGTGTAAATGATGCTGTTTACTGGTGGTGTGGGATCCGTGTTGAATGCTGTTGTGTACTGGCGGTGTGGGTTCAGTGTTGAATGATGCTGTGTACTGGCGGTGTGGGATCAGTGTAAATGATGCTGTGTACTGGCGGTGTGGGATCCGTGTTGAATGATGCTGTGTACTGGCGGTGTGGGATCAGTGTAAATGATGCTGTGTACTGTCGGTGTGGGTTCAGTGTTGAATGATGCTGTGTACTGGTGGTGTGGGATCAGTGTTGAGTGATGCTGTGTACTGGTGGTGTGGGATCAGTGTTGAGTGATGCTGTGTACTGGCGGTGTAGGATCAGTGTTGAATGATGCTGTGTACTGGCGGTGTGGGATCAGTGTTGAATGATGCTGTGTACTGGCGGTGTGGGATCAGTGTTGAATGATGCTGTGTACTGATGGTGTGGGATCTGTGTTGAGTGATGCTGTGTACTGGCGGTGTGGGATCAGTGTTGAATGATGCTGTGTACTGGCGGTGTGGGATCAGTGTTGAATGGTGCTGTGTACTGGCGGTGTGGGATCAGTGTTGAATGATGCTGTGTACTGGCGGGGTGCGATCAGTGTTGAGTGATGCTGTGTACTGGCGGTGTGGGATCAGTGTTGAATGGTGCTGTGTACTGGCGGTGTGGGATCAGTGTTGAATGATGCTGTGTACTGGCGGGGTGCGATCACTGTTGAATGATGCTGTGTACTGGCGGTCTGGGATCAGTGTTGAATGGTGCTGTGTACTGGCGGTGTGGGATCAGTGTTGAATGATGCTGTGTACTGGAGGTGTGGGATCAGTGTTGAATGATGCTATGTACTGGCGGTGTGGGATCAGTGTTGAATGATGCTGTGTACTGGCGGTGTGGGATCAGTGTTGAATAATGCTGTGTACTGGCGGTGTAGGATCAGTGTTGAATGATGCTGTGTACTGGCGATGTGGGATCAGTGTTGAATGATGCTGTGTACTGGCGGGGTGGGATCAGTGTTGAATGATACTGTTTACTGGCGGTTTGGGATCAGTGTTGAATGCTGCTGTGTACTGGGGGTGTGGGATCAGTGTTGAATGATGCTGTGTATGGCGGTGTGGGATCAGTGTTGAATGATGCTGTGTACTGGCGGTGTGGGATCAGTGTTGAATGATGCTGTGTACTGGCGGGTTGGGATCAGTGTTGAATGATGCTGTGTACTGGCGGTGTGGGATCAGTGTTGAATGATGCTGTGTACTGGCCGTGTGGGATCAGTGTTGAATGGTGCGGTGTACTGGCGGTGTGGGATCAGTGTTGAATGATGCTGTGTACTGGCAGTATGGGATCAGTGTTGAATGATGCTATGTACTGGCGGTGTGGGATCAGTGTTGAATGATGCTGTGTACCGGCGGTGTGGGATCAGTGTTGAATGATGCTGTGTACTGGCGGTCTAGGATCAGTGTTGAATGATGCTGTGTACTGGCAGTGTGGGATCAGTGTTGAATGATGCTGTGTACTGGCGGGGTGGGATCAGTGTTGAATGATACTGTGTACTGGCGGTGTGGGATCAGTGTTGAATGATGCTGTGTACTGGGGGTGTGGGATCAGTGTTGAATGATGCTGTGTACTGGCGGTGTGGGATCAGTGTTGAATGATGCTGTGTACTGGCGGTGTGGGATCAGTGTTGAATGATGCTGTGTACTGGCGGTGTGGGATCAGTGTTGAGTGATGCTGTGTACTGGCGGTGTGGGATCAGTGTTGAATGATGCTGTGTACTGGCGGTGTGGGATCAGTGTTGAATGATGCTGTGTACTGGCGGTGTGGGATCAGTGTTGAATGATGCTGTGTACTGGCGGGGTGTGATCAGTGTTGAGTGATGCTGTGTACTGGCGGTGTGGGATCAGTGTTGAGTGCTGCTGTGTACTGGCGGTGTGGGATCAGTGTTGAATGATGCTGTGTTCTAGCGGTGTGGGTTCAGTGTTGAATGATGCTGTGTACTGGCGGGGTGCGATCAGTGTTGAGTGATGCTTTGTACTGGCGGTGTGGGATCAGTGTTGAATGAGGCTGTGTACTGGCGGTGTGGGATAAGTGTTGAATGATGCTGTGTACTGGCGGTGTGGGATCAGTTTTGAGTGATGCTGTGTACTGGCTCTGTCTGATCAGTGTTGAATGATGCTGTGTACTGGCGGGGTGGGATCAGTGTTGAATGATGCTGTTTACTGGCGGGGTGGGATCCGTGTTGAATGCTGTTGTGTACTGGCGGTGTGGGAACAGTGATGAATGCTGTTCTGTACTGGAGGTGTGGGTTCAGTGTTGAATGATGCTGCGTACTGGCGGTGTGGGATCAGTGTTGAGTGATGCTGTGTACTGGAGGTGTGGGATCAGTGTAAATGATGCTGTGTACTGGCGGTCTGGGATCAGTGTTGAATGATGCTGTGTACTGACGGTGTAGGAACAGTGTTGAGTGATGCTGTGTACTGGCGGTGTGGGATCAGTGTTGAATGATGCTGTGTACTGGCGGTGTGGGATCAGTGTTCAGTGATGCTGTGTACTGGCGGTGTGGGATCAGTGTTGAATGATGCTGTGTACTGGCGGTGTGGGAACAGTGTTGAGTGATGCTGTGTACTGGCGGTGTGGGATCAGTGTTGAATGATGCTGTGTACTGGAGGTGTGGGATCAGTGTTGAATGATGCTGTGTACTGGCGGTGTGGGATCAGTGTTGAATGCTGCTATGTACTGGCGGTGTGGGATCAGTGTTGAAAGATGCTGTGTACTGGCGGTGTGGGATAAGTGTTGAATGATGCTGTGTACTGGCGGTGTGGGATCAGTGTTGAATGCTGCTATGTACTGGCGGTGTGGGATCAGTGTTGAAAGATGCTGTGTACTCGCGGTGTGGGATCAGTGTTGAATGATGCTGTGTACTGGCGGTGTGGGATCAGTGTTGAATGCTGCTATGTACTGGCGGTGTGGGATCAGTGTTGAATGATGCTGTGTACTGGCGGTGTGGGATCAGTGTTGAATGCTGCTGTGTACTGGCGTTGTGGGATCAGTGTTGAGTGATGCTGTGTACTCGCGGTGTGGGATCAGTGTTGAATGATGCTGTGTACTGGCGGTGTGGGATCAGTGTTGAATGATGCTGTGTACTGGTGGTGAGGGATCAGTGTTGAATGATGCTGTGTACTGGCGGTGTGGGATCAGTGTTGAATGATGCTGTGTACTGGCGGGGTGGGATCAGTGTTGAATGATGCTGTGTACTGGCTGTGTGGGATCAGTGTTGAATGATGCTGTGTACTGGCTGTGTGGGATCAGTTTTGAATGATGCTGTGTACTGGCGGTGTAGGATCAGTGTTGAATGATGCTGTGTACTGGCGGGGTGGGATCAGTGTTGAATGATACTGTGTACTGGCGGTGTGGGATCAGTGTTGAATGATGCTGTGTACTGGCGGTGTGGGATCAGTGTTGAATGATGCTTTGTACTGGCGGTGTGGGATCTGTGTTGAGTGATGCTGTGTACTGGCGGTGTGGGATCAGTGTTGAATGATGCTGTGTACAGGAGGTCTGGGATCAGTGTAAATGATACTGTGTACTGGTGGTGTGGGATAAGTGTTGAGTGATGCTGTGTACTGGCGGTGTGGGATCAGTGTTGAATGATGCTGTGTACTGGCCGTGTGGGATCAGTGTTGAATGATGCTTTGTACTGGCGGTGTGGGATAAGTGTTGAGTGATGCTTTGTACTGGCGGTGTGGGATCTGTGTTGAGTGATGCTGTGTACTGGTGGTGTGGGATAAGTGTTGAGTGATGCTGTGTACTGGCGGTGTGGGATCAGTGTTGAATGATGCTGTGTACTGGCGTTGTGGGATCAGTGTTGAATGATGCTTTGTACTGGTGGTGTGGGATCAGTGTTGAGTGATGCTGTGTACTGGCGGTGTGGGATCAGTGTTGAGTGATGCTGTGTACTGGCGGTGTGGGATCAGTGTTGAATGATGCTTTGTACTGGGGGTGTGGGATAAGTGTTGAGTGATGCTTTGTACTGGCGGTGTGGAATCAGTGTTGAATGATGCTGTGTACTGGCGGTGTGGGATCAGTGTTGAATGATGCTGTGTACTGGCGGTGTGGGATCAGTGTTGAATGATGCTGTGTACTGGCGGTGTGGGATCAGTGTTGAGTGATGCTGTGTACTGATGGTGTGGGATCAGTGTTGAATGATGCTGTGTACTGGCGGGGTGGGATCAGTGTTGAATGATACTGTGTACTGGCGGTGTGGAATCAGTGTTGAATGATGCTTTGTACTGGCGGTGTGGGATCTGTGCTGAATGATGCTTTGTACTGGCGGTGTGGGATCAGTGTTGAATGATGCTCTATACTGGCGGTGTGGGATCAGTGTTGAGTGATGCTGTGTACTGGCGGTGTGGGATCAGTGTTGAGTGATGCTGTGTACTGGCGGTGTGGGATCAGTGTTGAATGATGCTGTGTACTGGCGGTGTGGGATCAGTGTTGAGTGATGCTGTGTACTGGCGGTGTGGGATCAGTCTTGAAAGATGCTGTGTACTGGCGGTGTGGGATCAGTGTTGAGTGATGCTGTGTACTGGCGGGGTGCGATCAGTGTTGAGTGATGCTTTGTACTGGCGGTGTGGGATCAGTGTTGAATGAGGCTGTGTACTGGCGGGTTGGGATCAGTGTTGAGTGATCCTGTGTACTGGCGGTGTAGGATCAGTGTTGAATGATGCTGTGTAGTGGCGGTGTGGGATCAGTGTTGAATGATCCTGTGTACTGGCGGTCTGGGATCAGTGTTGAATGATGCTGTGTACTGGCGGTGTGGGATCAGTGTTGAATGATGCTGTGTACTGGCGGTGTGGGATCAGTGTTGAGTGATGTTGTGTACTGGCGGTGTGGGATCAGTGTTGAGTGATGCTGTGTACTGGCGGTGTGGGATCAGTATTGAATGATGCTGTGTACTGGCGGTGTGGGATCAGTGTTGAATGATGCTTTGTACTGGCGGTGTGGGATAAGTGTTGAATGATGCTGTGTACTGGCGGTGTGGGATCAGTTTTGAGTGATGCTGTGTACTGGCTCTGTCTGATCAGTGTTGAATGATGCTGTGTACTGGCGGGGTGGGATCAGTGTTGAATGATGCTGTTTACTGGCGGGGTGGGAACCATGTTGAATGCTGTTGTGTACTGGCGGTGTGGGAACAGTGATGAATGCTGTTCTGTACTGGAGGTGTGGGTTCAGTGTTGAATGATGCTGCGTACTGGCGGTGTGGGATCAGTGTTGAGTGATGCTGTGTACTGGAGGTGTGGGATCAGTGTTGAGCGATGCTGTGTACTGGCGGTGTGGGATCAGTGTTGAATGATGCTGCGTACTGGCGGTGTGGGATCAGTGTTGAGTGATGCTGTGTACTGGAGGTGTGGGATCAGTGTAAATGATGCTCTGTACTGGCGGTCTGGGATCAGTGTTGAATGATGCTGTGTACTGACGGTGTAGGAACAGTGTTGAGTGATGCTGTGTACTGGCGGTGTGGGATCAGTGTTGAATGATGCTGTCTACTGGCGGTGTGGGATCAGTGTTGAATGATGCTGTGTACTGGCGGTGTGGGATCAGTGTTGAGTGATGCTGTGTACTGTCGGTGTGGGATCAGTGTTGAATGATGCTGTGTACTGGCGGTGTGGGATCAGTGTTCAGTGATGCTGTGTACTGGCGGTGTGGGATCAGTGTTGAATGATGCTGTGTACTGGCGGTGTGGGAACAGTGTTGAGTGATGCTGTGTACTGGCGGTGTGGGATCAGTGTTGAATGATGCTGTGTACTGGAGGTGTGGGATCAGTGTTGAATGATGCTGTGTACTGGCGGTGTGGGATCAGTGTTGAATGCTGCTATGTACTGGCGGTGTGGGATCAGTGTTGAAAGATGCTGTGTACTGGCGGTGTGGGATAAGTGTTGAATGATGCTGTGTACTGGCGGTGTGGGATCAGTGTTGAATGCTGCTATGTACTGGCGGTGTGGGATCAGTGTTGAAAGATGCTGTGTACTCGCGGTGTGGGATCAGTGTTGAATGATGCTGTGTACTGGCGGTGTGGGATCAGTGTTGAATGCTGCTATGTACTGGCGGTGTGGGATCAGTGTTGAATGATGCTGTGTACTGGCGGTGTGGGATCAGTGTTGAATGCTGCTGTGTACTGGCGGTGTGGGATCAGTGTTGAGTGATGCTGTGTACTCGCGGTGTGGGATCAGTGTTGAATGATGCTGTGTAGTGGCGGTGTGGGATCAGTGTTGAATGATGCTGTGTACTGGTGGTGAGGGATCAGTGTTGAATGATGCTGTGTACTGGCGGTGTGGGATCAGTGTTGAATGATGCTGTGTACTGGCGGGATGGGATCAGTGTTGAATGATGCTGTGTACTGGCTGTGTGGGATCAGTGTTGAATGATGCTGTGTACTGGCTGTGTGGGATCAGTTTTGAATGATGCTGTGTACTGGCGGTGTAGGATCAGTGTTGAATGATGCTGTGTACTGGCGGGGTGGGATCAGTGTTGAATGATACTGTGTACTGGTGGTGTGGGATCAGTGTTGAGTGATGCTGTGTACTGGCGGTGTGGGATCAGTGTAGAATGATGCTGTGTACTGGCGGTGTGGGATCAGTGTTGAATGATGTTGTGTACTGTCGGTGTGGGATCAGTGTTGAATGATGCTGTGTACTGGTGGTGTGGGATCAGTGTTGAGTGATGCTGTGTACTGGCGGTGTGGGATCAGTGTAGAATGATGCTGTGTACTGGCGGTGTGGGATCAGTGTTGAATGATGCTGTGTACTGGCGGTGTGGGATCAGTGTTGAATGATGCTGTGTACTGGCGGTGTGGGATAAGTGTTGAGTGATGCTTTGTACTGGCGGTGTGGGATCTGTGTTGAGTGATGCTGTGTACTGGTGGTGTGGGATAAGTGTTGAGTGATGCTGTGTACTGGCGGGGTGGGATCAGTGTTGAATGATGCTTTGTACTGGCGGTGTGGGATCAGTGTTCAGTGATGCTGTGTACTGGTGGTGTGGGATCAGTGTTGAATGATGCTATGTACTGGCGGTGTGGGATCAGTGTTGAGTGATGCTGTGTACTGGCGGGGTGGGATCAGTGTTGAATGATGCTGTGTACTGGCGGTGTGGGATCAGTGTTGAATGATGCTGTGTACTGGCGGTGTGGGATCAGTGTTGAATGATGCTGTGTACTGGCCGTGTGGGATCAGTGTTGAATGATGCTTTGTACTGGCGGTGTGGGATAAGTGTTGAGTGATGCTTTGTACTGGCGGTGTGGGATCTGTGTTGAGTGATGCTGTGTACTGGTGGTGTGGGATAAGTGTTGAGTGATGCTGTGTACTGGCGGTGTGGGATTAGTGTTGAGTGATGCTGTGTACTGGCGGTGTGGGATCAGTGTTGAATGATGCTTTGTACTGGGGGTGTGGGATAAGTGTTGAGTGATGCTTTGTACTGGCGGTGTGGAATCAGTGTTGAATGATGCTGTGTACTGGCGGTGTGGGATCAGTGTTGAATGATGCTGTGTACTGGCGGTGTGGGATCAGTGTTGAGTGATGCTGTGTACTGATGGTGTAGGATCAGTGTTGAATGATGCTGTGTACTGGCGGGGTGGGATCAGTGTTGAATGATACTGTGTACTGGCGGTGTGGGATCAGTGTTGAATGATGCTTTGTACTGGCGGTGTGGGATCTGTGCTGAATGATGCTTTGTACTGGCGGTGTGGGATCAGTGTTGAATGATGCTCTATACTGGCGGTGTGGGATCAGTGTTGAGTGATGCTGTGTACTGGCGGTGTGGGATCAGTGTTGAGTGATGCTGTGTACTGGCGGTGTGGGATCAGTGTTGAATGATGCTGTGTACTGGCGGTGTGGGATCAGTGTTGAAAGATGCTGTGTACTGGCGGTGTGGGATCAGTGTTGAGTGATGCTGTGTACTGGCGGTGTGGGATCAGTGTTGAATGATACTGTGTACTGGCGTTGTGGGATCAGTGTTGAATGATGCTGTGTACTGGCGGTGTGGGATCAGTGTTGAGTGATGCTGTGTACTGGCAGTGTGGGATCAGTGTTGAGTGATGCTGTGTACAGGCGGTGTGGAATCAGTGTTGAATGATGCTGTGTACTGGCGGTGTGGGATCAGTGTTGAATGATGCTGTTTACTGGCGGTGTGGGATCAGTGTTGAATGATGCTGTGTACTGGCGGTGTGGGATCAGTCTTGAATGATGCTGTGTACTGGCGTTGTGGGATCAGTGTTGAATGATGCTGTGTACTGGCGGTGTGGGATCAGTGTTGAATGATGCTGTGTACTGGCGGTGTGGGATCAGTGTTGAATGATGCTGTGTACTGGCGGTGTGGGATAAGTGTTGAGTGATGCTTTGTACTGGCGGTGTGGGATCTGTGTTGAGTGATGCTGTGTACTGGTGGTGTGGGATAAGTGTTGAGTGATGCTGTGTACTGGCGGTGTGGGATCAGTGTTGAATGATGCTGTGTACTGGCCGTGTGGGATCAGTGTTGAATGATGCTTTGTACTGGCGGTGTGGGATAAGTGTTGAGTGATGCTTTGTACTGGCGGTGTGGGATCTGTGTTGAGTGATGCTGTGTACTGGTGGTGTGGGATAAGTGTTGAGTGATGCTGTGTACTGGCGGTGTGGGATCAGTGTTGAGTGATGCTGTGTACTGGCGGTGTGGGATCAGTGTTGAATGATGCTTTGTACTGGGGGTGTGGGATAAGTGTTGAGTGATGCTTTGTACTGGCGGTGTGGAATCAGTGTTGAATGATGCTGTGTACTGGCGGTGTGGGATCAGTGTTGAATGATGCTGTGTACTGGCGGTGTGGGATCAGTGTTGAGTGATGCTGTGTACTGATGGTGTGGGATCAGTGTTGAATGATTCTGTGTACTGGCGG